>NC_051186.1:98215471-98275470 GCF_013339695.2 Rhipicephalus sanguineus
TAGGCGGATGTGTGATTGCCATGAGAACTAAGACAATGAAACCTGAGTGAATTTAAGCCTCGATTATATTGGATTGTCCAGGAATATATAAAGTGCAAAGTTGACAATTAGTTGACTGCTGCGATATTGTCACCTCATTGTTCCTGTTTACACGCTACGATTACATGAGCTCTGGGCAATCGTCGTAGATCTGCTAGTAAAGCAAAGCCCGTTCAAAACAAACAATGTTACATTTTAGTGAAGAATTAAAACTCATAAGAGAATTAGAGGTCGCAGCGTTGTAGTAGACCTGACGCGCGTATGTGACGCTATGTTTATCGGGGTCGTTAAAGTCGGCGTGTTAGAGATCGACAGTATATTATTTTATGGTTTTTGTAATAAGCGGATTGATAGTGCATTACGTATTTAATAGGATGAACAGCTTAAAGCAACGTTCCAATTACCTGATACACCGGGAAGCGCTACAGAATCGACCACCTGAAGCAAAGCATTAGACGCGTTCAGGATGAAACCACCTATTCAAGTTTATCTTATAGCACGCTTAATCGACAATTGATCGAACATTTCGGAGAAAGGCGTTTTATTTTTATGCACTTCTTTGTGGCAACCAACAGCAAGCACGATAAAAATATTATGGTACAAATATTTGCAGAGAGCATGCTTGTAAATAAACTTTCATTATCACCATCTTTGTCAGAGTGGTTACGCGCATGCGTGCTCGTGTTGATAATACTCTAGCTCTCGGGAACTCTTTTAAATCGGTGGTAAAGGTCGGCTACGGGCTCACCTGGACGATGTAATCTGGGGGCGGAGATCGAAGCTCTTGCCGGAAATCTGATACTAAGATTGGGCAGGGACGTGATGTGGAGCACTCAACGGTGTACTGAAAGCAGGAAACGCAGATCAAGAGGTAACTAAAGTGGCGCAGGCCACAATACGGCAAATTATTAGCGTCGTATAGTAGTTATTTGACAACGACGCGAACAACCGGCGATAAAACAAAGAAACTCAAGCTAATGGCTAAATTGTCCTAATTTTGTCCTATGTTCAATGGTGCCATGAAGCTTCCAGTTAGCTTTCGACTCGCCTAGCCTTAACATTACTTCAATTTGCCAGTCATATCGACCCTCACGCTAACTTACCAACCCTGATCTAGGCAAATAACTTAGTAGTACATTTCACATGCAGTAATCCGAACAAGCACGTGAATGCGCCAGTGACAAACGGGGAGCATTCTAGTCAAGGCGACGCCAAATTGAACAATTTAAACTGTAAAATATGGTGGTTCTACATAAAAAATAAGGAAAACTTTATCAGTTTTACATCTGTCATCAAGAACACGCGTTAAAAAAGTACACGAAAACATTGTGCCCCGTAAACTAATATTAGTGGTATAGCGAAGAGCCGCTAATGGCTTGCCATGTTAACAAACTCCGGTGTCTCTCGGCAGGTAACTTACAGCGCTGACATAGAGAACACGGTAAAGGTCCTGCGCATCATACCAAATTTGGGCGTACCGCTCATTGTGTTCTATATATATATTACTACGATGTGAAAGCCTGTGGTAGCGTTTTCAAAATCCGACGCTACGTGTTTGCCCGCACAATGTCCTCACCTCGTCGCCAGAGGTCTTGGAGGCGTTCAGGACCTTGTTGATGGAATCAATCTGCGACTGGGGACCGTAGATGTACGGAAGAGTAGAGACGGGCTTGGCGTAGATGTATTCGGTCTGCAGCCAGCGCATACCGATCTTGATACTGCGTTAGCAAGTACACAGGGTTCGTCATTAATAATCGGCACGAATCTAATACCAATCCGCGCAGAGATTGATCCTTCCTGGTTAGGCGCAAGTCAAATTCATACTTGCTGCCAAAATGGTACGTAAAACAGTCAATCGATGCTGGCCAAAAAGCCTTCACTGCTCTACCTTGACACTGTCACAGAGCAGTTTTCGGACAAACCGTTTTAAGGTAGGGTCTGAAATGGCTTCATACGTATAGCCGCTGCGCGCTTCGGACCATCACAATTCATTGTATCCATCGTATTCATGCAGTTAAATGTATTCATGCACGTTGTGCACGTTGTAGCGATCGGTCGTCGGAACGTTTGCCTCGGTACTGGAGGGGGACTGACGTACGGCAGCGGTTCCAGCACCCTGCAGCACTAAATCCTGTTTAGGAAGCATCTGGTTTTTCTCTCTGCACTGCGCTGTACCTGCTTTTCAGGGCCGTTGTACCTTTTTGGTATTCCCTTTCGATCGCTCCCCTAAGGCGGTAGTGCCTTCTCGCACGCCTCTCGGCGAACCTGCTTCTGCTCGTTATTACAAGCCAAGATACTCTGTGATCTCGTGAAGTGAAAGCGCATATTTCTCGTCTTGCTAAGCCTAAATCTGGACAAACAATTCGCATACCGTCGTAACCAAATGCACCCACATCTCATCTAATTCTGAAGACTCTGCAATGTTATAGTTTACCTACTGAGGGCGCATTTATGGTTGGGCGTTCGCAGATTATGTGTTTTATGGACCTTTCATCTGAACATCAGAATTACTTCAAAATAGAAAATGTCACCGACGAAAGGTCAGTGCGCATGAATTTAAAATATGAGAAAATAGTTGAAGGTCTAGAGAGGAAAAAATCTAAAAGAATGCATTCTTAAGAAAGACAAGCGAAATGAATGCGACAACCGTTTTTTGTAACCACGGAGGCGGTGTATTCTGAAAGTGCAAACTCAAGCACTCACCCCTGCAGGCGGATCAACCACTCGTCGGTGGTACTCTGAGCGTAGGTGAGCTCTCCCTCGTAGTGCGACTTCTCAATGCCGCCCAGCACGAGCTCACCGTCGCTGCCGTTCAATGTCGGGTGGAAGTAGAAGGCGAACACGGGCTCCGGGAGAAGGTGGTAATGAACATGTGGTCAAAGATGGACCAGTGCTGGGACAGGTAGCGCGACTCGATGCTCAGACCGACAGAACCGTCGAACTGCGTGCCGTTGTAGATCTGCACAACGTCAATGAAGTGATCAATAAGAAACCCAAATTAAGAACCCAAGCGATTCCTAAATGAATAAACAATGCTACATTTAACGGTTCTGCTGTTTTCTCACCACAAGCTTGCTCGCTTGTGGTTATATTGTCCTATCGCCAAGTCTATGATTCTAAAGGCGACTGAATAACCTGATTTGGGAGGAGCACGCGCAGTGGGTGTTTTAGCGAGATGCTGAATGTGCGCACCAACATATCACACAGTGATAATTTGCGATTTCAGAGTGATTCGACAATTGATGCGCTTCTGTATATTCAACTATGTGTCGCCATGTTAAGAGATAGCAGCATGTTTTGTGTATTACTGGATATTTTGTGCATGTGGCATCTTGACGGTGGTGACGAGGAACACTATAAAAAGCACCTTCATCGAGTAAAACCCACTTGGTAGTTCAAGACAGGTCCTGTTGTACATGTGTATTTCATCTCGTCTTTCGATCTGGTTAACTACGCAAATGTCGCACCAGTTGACTAGACCAAAGCACTCCTAAGGAATAATCAGTTTTCAAATTGCTGCTGGGGAAGTTCCAGGCTTTTAGCCAAAGTCGCATGGTCTCAAACTGCACTACTGCAACATTCGGTGGAACTACGCGTAATGTAAAATCTATCCAGCTGTGGAGATGTACGGATAGACTGCATTATTTCGGTTGCTAGCAAAATGAGAGAGGACAAGCTTGATCATTGTTGAGGCGTGGTTGAAAGCTCTAAGTTGATGGCACACTCGACTGGTACTGCGGTGGTAATAATATGCAGCGTTATAGCGGGGCCGAGCAAGAGCTAAGCCTTCCAACGGGGAAATCATGCAACCTTCCGCATCATCGCCTCCCTGTTATGGGCATAGGTATCGGTGTGGTAGCACAACTCGTAGCCAGCACACCTTAGGATCAATGACGGTGGCCTCCACAAAGAGCTGGTCGGTGACGTTGATGCCAGCAACGGTGATGGTTTCGTAGGCAGCCGTTCCAGTGATGGCACCACCACCGATGTACGGGGCGGTCACCCAGATACCGTAAGGTCCGTACGTCGAGGAGTTGCGGTTGTCGTACAGAGGGCGGTCCTCTGCGAAGCGCAACCAGCAACGGCACACATACGTGAAGGGCTTTCAAAACAATGCTTTTCGGATATTTTATTTGAACGGGCGCTACATAATGTTTGTGCACCCATTACGTCTGTTAGAAACATTCGACTGGACGGTTGTGCACTACTCAAGAACAAATATGTATGCCAGCGAGTGACAGCAAACAGATGCAAAGCGGGCAGACCAGCTAACATCATAGGTAGCCCAATGAAATTTCGGGCCTCGTAAAAGCACGCTATAATTTATGAGATTGCTGGCGCATAGGGCGAATGTTGGCGTTTCCGTGTGCACTTTCATGCTACTTATAGTTACTGCAATGTATTTGAAAACAAATGCGCCCCTTCCTCTTTCCTGATTTCATATGATTGTGTCTGACGATGACAGGAGTTTCCATTACATCCGCTTTATTCGATCAAGGGCTGGTGAATATAGACTGGTTAACAATCTACAGGCCCGACGAAGGAACCATAACTTGATTGCATCGTATAAAATAAGCCTGTGCTTAAGCTTAAGGCTTCTTATTTGGAAAAGGTATGTGTAACTCGGCTATGTTACACGAAAACGGGTACTCGTACTGATTGGTATTTGCATGGTAAGTACGGATATTTCGCGTCAAATGTTTTCCGCGCTGGTTATACATTTTCTGCTTGTACTCACGGCACTGCTCGACGCTGCAGCCAACCGAGGGCACCCAGGTCAGGTTCGAGGCAGTGGATGACCTGAAGCTTTGGGGAGGAGTTCCGATGGTGATGTTACCATAGTATTGCATCTGCAAGAGGAAGAATTAAGATGAGATTTTTAACATATGAGAGTTTAATCATGCATTAATACAAAGCCGCGAACGCAAAAATATGACGGGGCTAAAGTAAAACACTACTACTGTTCGAGGTGACTTTTTTTGGGCGAGGCCACTATTATGAAAATTATTATTATTATTATTATTATTATTAATATTATTATTATTATTATTATTATTTAATATTATTATTATTATTATTATTATTATTATTATTCCCAGAAAAGTTCCGAAACGACGACTTCAGCATGTCAGTGTGATGTCACTTGTTTTAAGGTACCATATGGGTAGCCAGCGTTGCCCAGGTGGTGCGTCTAAAATTTATAAGATGCGCCGCCCTGGCGAGCTAGCTCAGAAACATCTAGTAATACAGAGCCGCCACGAGGCGTACGACGGCACGTTTCAACGTGCCCTCACATACCTCGTGGCACGTTCAAACGCACGCTGAACGTCATTCGACACTACCGCGGCTTTTTCTCGATGTGCGTCGTTTTGTAGGTACTTTGTAACGCGCAAGACTAGCGAAGATCGGGACACTTCGCTGCACTGTGGCGCAGCGGGCGAGCAGCGATGCCACCGATTATTCTCCGCTGCGGTTTCAGTGATGTGATGTGTGCGGACGGCTAGTTTCGCGAGAGTGTGCTGTCGAAAGGACGGAAGCTGTCCAATGCGAAGTGTGTCTATGACTTGGAAGAAACTGTTTTTCGCAGAGAGCGATTGCGACCTTTCGGCAAAGTGTCAAGCACCGTACGACGTAAACTTACAGGTAAGTGGGTTCAAATTGCGCTAGCGAAGCTCGACGGTGTATGCAGTGTACTCGTTGTGCGCCTGCTTTGAAATAAAATTAGTGCCTCAGGCAGCACTGAGAACATTCAGCCCAGTGAGTGACAGCTGTTTTCAGCGAGCATATCACATTTACGTAATCTGTAGTTACAGCTCTCGTACTGAAGCTGTTTCGCTACACGCTTTCCTTTACGGTGTTTTTAACGGCTTGCATGCGCCCACTAAATGCTCGTATCGCAGTCTTTAAAAAAAACGTTTTTGAAGCTGACGGGAAAGCGTGAAATAAATGTAAAAAGGCCGGTGTAAAGTGGAGATCACTGGTGCTAGCGGAAATACAAACATGTTGCAGGTCTCCTGCTTTAACAACGTCGACTCGAGATCGTCTGCAGACCATTTGCAAACTTGCGATCGGCCGTCGTCTAAGCCTGATACTTAAAAAAAATGGCTGTGAGGAACCTAGTGGTAATTGACATCGTGGTGATTCCGAGTTTGACATGCAGGGTGTGATCAGCAATGGGACATGAGCAGACAACACGGTTTTTCTAGCGGTCATGGATTTGTAACCGGTCTAGAGCTGTGCACGTGACAGTGACGTATAATACCGTTTTACTCGAATGTAAGGCGAGATTTTTTTCTAGATTTTTGCAACCTGAAGTCGACCCTCGCGTTACAATCGAATACCGAAATTCCATTTTTTTTTCTTGGACGTAATGAAATGTCACCCCTCCCCTGGCGTTACAATCGTGGTCAGGATACAATCGAGTAAATACGGTATGTGTAATGTATGGCGCGATGCTTACGCAACCTAAGCTGTCAGGTGCTTTCTTTAACCTTTTCAAGGCCAGTTTCAAATAGAAGATTTGTGATGTTTTCCAGAGTGCCAACCCACGTGCATCGGTGGAAAGCAAGGCCGAAGGGAGTCAACTATGCTCTGAAGTATTTCTTTTCAGTTATTAAACACATATTTGATAGTGGCATTTGTGAATACAACAATGCCGCCGGTCTCGACGCTTCTTTCTCCTCGTTTGATGATCGCGCACGGCGGCATGGTTCACGTTAGCAGCCACTCGTATTTGTTTGTATGCCCGAGTGCTTCTGGCCGTGCCCGGCAGGGCGAAAACCCTGTCGGCGGGAACTCCAGCGCTGGTTCCCCATATACGAGAGAATTTATCCAGGTACGAGCACTACGCTTTTCACTGGCTGCTTGTAGGATCCCAATACCTTGATCATACCCTATCCTATCTTTTTTTTTCTGTTGATCTGTCGGACCTTATACGTGTCATGAAAGCTGCGTTTTGACAGATATTTTTTTTACATGTTCGCTGCGTTGACTCAAGAAAAGTCCCTGCAACTTGCAATGGTAACTTCCTTTCAACGCAATGGAATTTGTTGTTACCGATAAAATTTGTGTAGGCCTCAGCAGATGCTGTCAAATTATTTTGTCACCGCTGTCTGTAGTGGGAACATAAATTGGGTGTGGCCACCTTATTTTTTTAAAGTTTAGTGCCTTTACGCGAATCCTCTGGAGAAGAGAGCGGTTATATTTATATTGTATAATGAGTATGCATGATTATTAAGCAAATTATTTGCTAGCGTTATTCTGCCCTTACTAACGAAAACAGATGATACATGTGTTTTGCATGAGGAAGTTAAAATGTTATGTTGAATGTTCAATCATTAACGCTTGCAGTGCTGCAGTTCATTTGTTTCTTTCGCGCGGGCTAAGAATCAAGAGGCAGTAATCTTGAAAGCACTTCAACATATGCTGCAAACATACAAGAAGTGCTGCGACAATGCCGATCGCTGCGAATAAGTGAGTGTGCGCAAGTTGGAATACTGCTTCTACTTTAGTGTGATATTTCCTGTTTTTGCCGAATTAGCTTCGCAGCATATTCTGTAAGATGGTATTGTGTTCAGTTGCTTCTTCAACAACAGTATATTTATATTCAAGACAATGTGGGCCTCGTGTTAGCGTGTCATATAAATCCGATCACTTGATAGCTCTAGAATTATTACGATATATTTACACAGCGGCAACCTTGGTTTACAGAAACACTAAAATTTCATGGCAGAGTGAAACGGCCCAGTTGATGATGGTAACGTAAAACATTCTACAGGGCCAGCAACGCTTCCGAAGCACTCGCGTATACGCGAGCCCCACGACATTAAGTAACGTCCCTCGCACGGCGTCAAGTTACTTCTACCTGAAGCTCATTATATCAGGCCAATCAAAGGCACTGCGTTTTAAAGTCGCGTATAAAGAACACGTTGTAAGTAGATCCAGTACGTAGTATACCTCACCTCTGTGTAGTTCAGCGGCGTGATGTGGCCCACTCCCTCGGAGCTGTTGTGGTACATGTTCGACGTCATGATGATCCTTTCCTTCCTCAGCGGAATGCTGCAAGCAGGGTCGCATTAGCGCGAAGAACAAGCGCACGCTGTCGCGACAAAACTGCTCCATGTTGAGACACAGACGAGAAGCATGCCATGTCATTATCTTCCGCGTTAGGCCACTTCATACAAAGCGCATAGGTTCCGTAACTTTGTTTCATCCCTTCACTTTGCGGCCATTGTAACGAGCTTAACGCGTACATGCCGCGAACACATTGCTAAGTAATAGTTGCAATAAATTATGAAGAAATTGCTGTAAAATTCAAAGGCAATAGTCAGAAGAATATTTTACTGTCCCAACGATTTATTTCACTATGCGAATGCTCCCTAACATGACTGCTTGGCGACTACATTGTCTCCTGAGTTCGCATTTCCACCGGAACTAAAGCAACCCTGTTTCTGAAACCAAGAGCCAGCTTGTAGAGTATCTCACAACTAACGAACATTAAGGCAACAAGGAGAATTTCGTAATTATCAATAAAAGTTCCCAATTGATTCTTAGCACAAGATCACTGGGGTTTTTTTTACAAAACACTTGACAGGACGTAAAGCTTATGCTACAATGCACACGAGTGCGACATCAGACGAAATAATTCTTGCGGTAATCTGTTTTAGCTGCGCTCGCTTATGTAGTATATTCAGTGACAAAGTAACAAGACGCAACTCGACGCCGTGGTCTACTGGTTATGTTGCTTGACTGCTGACCCGAAGGTAGCGGGATCGAATTCCGGCAGCGGAGGCCGCATTTCCATGGAGGTGAAATGCTAGACGCCTGTGCGCTCAGATTTAGGCGCATGTTAATCAACCCAAGGTGCCCTCCTCTACGGCGTCTGGCATGAGCATATCGTGGCTTTGGGACTCAATACTCTAACAAGTATTAAGTAAAAAGGTATCAAAAGCAGCTACTTCCCCCACAGCTCTCAAGACTGCAACGCAATTGTTTACTTTCTTGACATGCATGTTACTATTATCGTGTTGTATAAAACAGCTCGTGCTTCGAGATGTGGGTCAGATCTATCCCCCCTTGTTTATGTGCGCACGCACCGCTAATGAAATCTCTAAGGACAGCAAATGCAACTAGAGTTACCAATGCTTCCTTTCAATTTGCGATTGCAATGGACTCAGAGAAGCGTCAGTATTACCTGATCTTAGCGGTGGCCACGCCGGCCAGCGCGATCAGCGCTAGACACACGATTCGCATGGTGTGATGTCTGGAAACTTCTTGGCCCAAAAACCTCGGTGTGCCTCGGTGTACTGCGGGGAGGCGTAGAACGTACTCCTCTGCCGGAACACGGGCTTTTAAAGGGTGGCGCCATGCGTACGTGGCGTGCTATCGCTGCAGAGCTGACGTCGCAGCAATGTCAGGCGTTGTCGAACCGTGCGTCGCCGTGAAAACAACCGAAAGCGAAAACGGCGGTAGCCCCTTGTGACGTGTGCTTGCGCCGAGCTGGCCGATCGCGCCAGTGCTGACCTGTGCACACTTCTCCAACGCCTGGTCGAGTGGGGGATGCTTCTGCGCTCTGTTGAACGGTTTGTGAAGAACCGATTGGCTGCAATGAGCATGGTTCCACAGAGTCAAGACCTAGGCAATGGGCAGGCGGAATCGCAAACGCTCATTCTGCCTCGACGAAGGTGGATATTTTTTTTTTTCGTAATTAAAATACTGGTGAAACCACCTG
Source organism: Rhipicephalus sanguineus (assembly GCF_013339695.2). NCBI lineage: Eukaryota > Metazoa > Arthropoda > Arachnida > Ixodida > Ixodidae > Rhipicephalus > Rhipicephalus sanguineus. The sequence continues at coordinate 98,225,241 of NC_051186.1, forward strand.
TTCGAGCTATAAAGATCCGTGGCGTGCCATAAGCTCAGTTCCACCTGCCGCAGTGGCTTCCTGCATATTTCGGAAATGGAGGACGAAGTTCTGTGGGGCCTTTTATGTTCATGTCGGACTCTCCCAGTGAAGCGGCTACACGCGGTATAAAAATTTGTTGCAGAAGTATTTGTCGCAATATATATTGCGGCATGCCATGGCATCTGTGAAAATGGGAGGAGGAGCGTTGTTTGCTGCAGGCGGACACTACTTTGCGAAGGTCGCGGACAACTGCTTCACAGCGAGACCGTGGGATGTTGTCTAAGGTGTATGAAATTCTCACTTCTCAATTTCATAGGTTCACCTTGATATAGTTCCGCATGAATTTCCATTGGCCTCCGGCATGAATACATGGCTTTATTGTTGCTGTCATGCTTCTGAGAGGAGTTAAAGAGAAGTAGCAATATAATGCAGCCTGGTTGTCATGAACATATTTAATGTTGGGTTATTGACAGATTAAGAACACAAAGTACTAGTGTAAGTGGAGTAGCAGTTACAACAAACCGCAGCCGTAACGCCTGTCGCGCCACGGTAAGAGGGGGTAGTGAATAGGTGACGCAGAGAAAGTCTGTAGCGTCGACGTAGTGTATTTTACACATTGTAGGACACATGATACGGCGTCCATAACAATGTAAAGTGTAACGGGCACCTGATAGCTTAATATTCAACTGAGCACTCGTGCGACACGGAGGCAGTTTATGTGCATGACTGTTTGAACAAAGGGCAGAAGGCGGCGTATGCAGACCGTTCCACGAGCAACCACGTTTCTGGTTCATATTTGATGAGTGGAGCTATATGTCCAAAACGACAGCCCCGTACTGCCTGTCAAGTCTCATTTGCAGTTTATCATATCTGTATGCAAGAATGAGATAGTCGGTATCTATAAGCAGGTCATAGTTTCAGCTTAAGCACACGCCAACCATTATTATTGCACTATATGAATCAGAATGCCACACTCGTGTGTTTTCTAACTTTGCACTTCAAAGGCCGACTACTGGCGAGAGGGAATTACCATGCCTATCACTCTTGCGCGTGAAACTTACGTCTGCAATTCCTGATAGATGTGAAACATTCTACCATTTCCTATAGCCGTGTCGCAATCCGAACAATGACGGAAAGTTGGCACGAAGACGATTCAGGCCGCATGAAAAACGCGTTTTGAATCATTATTATTAGCGATGGTGTTCAGCGATAGGATGAGGAACAAAAATGAATAATGCCTTCATAATTGTACAATTTACTCATACACACCCAACTCAACGTTTTTCTCCTACGAGAAAAAGGTTCGTTCTTCCGTTGAGGTAGCTATGCACAGAATGCTGCGTTTTGTTTAGCTCGGCCCCACCACGGTGGTCTAGTGGTTATGGCGCTTGACTACTGACCCGAAGGTCGCGGGATCGAATCCCGGCCACGGTGGCTGCATTTTCGATGGAGGCGAAAATGTTTGAGGCTCGTGTACTTAGATTTAAGTGCGCATTAAAGAAGCCCAGGTGGTCGAAATTTCCGGAGACCTCCACTACGGCGTCTCTCATAATCATATCGTGGTTTTGGGACGTTAGACCCCAGATATCATTATTTTGTTTACCTTTACTACATGACATAGTTTCAAGCAAGAGGCTGCCGCAGCTTCAGGTCCTTGTGCGCAGCGATCCGTATGGGCAGACAAAGCAGAATGTCATACTTCCGAATTCAGGAAAATTGTATAACTAATTTATATTTCGCGTGTTAACAAGGCAGACAGTCACTTCGCACAGACACATGAATTTTCCAATATCCTACAAAAACAGATCAAGAAACGACGAGCGAAGTCGTTTTCCTTTCCTCACGGAAGACGTGTCGTACGAGGACTTTTGTGATAGCCTTATCTACACGGCGTCGCGCTTACGCTGTCAACCGAGCGGATCGACAGTTTTCCTTGAGAACGGTGTCAAGAACCTGGCCGCAAGCATAGCCGCGTTAGCAGGAGCATTTTTTGCACAAACGATACGTTTTTGAGCCTTTGTTTTCTGTATGAAGGTTTTTCACTGAATTTGTTTGCAAATTCGCAAGCACAAAATTTTACACATTCATGACGCAACAACGCTGTCGACGTGTTAATACTTAGAGCAATAATTTTTATAAGATCCTCAGCCCTATAATCTTCGCGAGTAGTTGACAGAGCGCCGTTATTCGGTGTAGAAACATGAAAGGTTATGGATTTTATGACCAATAACCACAGATTATGGTGGACCATGAAATAATGTATCCAAGTTGTCCATTTCTAGTCTAACTTGCTGAAGTCCTATTCGAAAATTCAAGATTATAGAATGGTGCTTTGCGAAGTCTAAATAATAGATAGACTGCAATCTTTAATGATATTCCGAGAGATGTTAGCCTCGTTCATTGCCTGGCTTGCTGCTCCAGGTGTCGGGTGATGAATATGACACACAGTGACCACGTATACACGCAAATAATAAGTACAGTCACAAACATGCATATATTCACAAAAAAAATGATTCATAAAATTTTGTTAGTGTGAGTAGTCCTCAGACACACCAAGAGCGCTTTTGTATGGCCCGTCCCACAAACTCTGCATTGCCACGGGCCGAGAAAGTGCCCCAGCTCCAAGCTCAAGTCGCGCGGCAAATCCAAGGGCTGCCTTCAGAATCTACCGTTCTGCGTTATAACGGGAACAGTCACACACGACATCAGTCTTCCCAAGCGTTACGTGTGCACGTGCGCATGTGTGCGTCGCGCAGCTTTTATATGCATCACTGACTAACCAGGCAAGATGAAACATGCATTGACCGGCTGAGATTTGGCGTTGCCTATATTAATTACTTAAAGCACAAGATCAAGCAGTCGGATTCTACTACGTTCATTCTTATGAATTATTCTGATGAATGAATTGGGTAAGGATCTCATTACGCGTTTTATGCATTGACAGACTGGTATAGGCAGCACAGTGAATCGCCTTTCAAAATGGGGCTCTGTTTGCACCACCGCGCGCCGTGTTTTGCTGTGTGTCACATCACCAAAGCCATTAAGCCTCTCGACAAGACACAGAATGACTTGAGTAAAACTTTTTCGCAAGTCCGTTGGGTACTATAAATTACGTATTAGAGTAACAAGAAAAGACAGTTCTACAAAAAAGGGTCACGAAAGGAAAGAAATAATGTAACAAGGAGGAGGAAGAAACAGAAAAAGGAGAAGGCAGGGAGGTAACAAGTTGACCAAAAAGCACTTATGATAAACACTGTTTAATAAGGTGCGAACTTGGGTCCAGAAGAGTGCTACCAGTTCCGCTTGTAATAAGCGGATAAGGCCTTCTTTTCGCGCCGAGTCGCTTTTAGAATTTTCCAGACGCTTGTCGCGTTTTTGGGACTTATTTGCATTCTTACAGCAAATATAGTTATTTTAGTGATCGTCACGTTCACCAATAGCGCGTTTGTCGATGACTTTGTGTGGTTGAGTGTTGAAGTCAAACATACGTTGGAGGAATCAACAGGTAACGTTAATCGTGCACTGGAAATTGTGCATTCAACCGAATAGAGACTACCCTGAGGACAACAGTAATAATAATAATAATAATAATAATAATAATAATAATAATAATAATAATAATAATAATAATAATAATAATAATAATAATAATATGTGGGGTTCAACGTCCCAAAACCAATATATTATTATGAGAGACGCCGTAGTGGAGGGCTCCGGAAATTTCGACCACCTGGGGTTCTTTAACGTCCACCTAAATCTAAGTACACGAGTCTCAAACATTTTCGCCCTATAGAAAATGCAGCCGCCGCAGCCGGGATTCGATCCCGTGAGCTTCGGGTCAGCAGTGGAGCACCATAACCACTAGACCACCGTAGAGGGGCTAGCCTGGAGACAATGCTAGAAAGGAAATATGTGCTTTCGTTCATAGTTGTACATAATTTCGCTGTAAAAAAATACTAAAGTGATATTTTCAACTTTTTTTCGTACTTGAGCAACATTTTTTTATTGTATTTAAAATACTTTCAAGAATGGGAAAATTCATTACGTTTCCAATTCTCTAGTGCTTATTTGAGATGATTACTTGCTTGTTAGCTCGGGAGCATGTGGAAACTCTGGTCCAGCGCTAAAGTACAACCACGGGAGTTATAAGAGGAACGAAAGTCTGCCGATATTCCGAGCCACTGGCTTCCAACATCGCTTCCTTCCTCCATCACGCGAACTGGCTCCTGAGCCGGAGCTCGCGCGCATGCAGGGCTGGCAGGTGAGCTCCGGCTGGCTTCGCTTGCCCTAAGGGGACAACGTTTTTAGAGCCAGTTCTAGAAACGTTCGTAACGGGGCTGTCGGCGTTTCGCTTGGTTCAAGACGCGTGCATTGCATAGAGTGCGTAGCGTTCGAACGCTGGCCGTTTCTGTGGCATTGTGATAGCATGAACGAAAGCAGGCGAATATTAAGGGCTCGTTTTTCTCTGCTAGACACAACGTTAATTAGAACTAACAGATAAGAAAGCCAAGGATAGAACATAGGCCTTGTAGCCTTGTGTGGTATAGTATAGAAGGTGATGGAAGATATTGTGGCTTTCTGGAAGATATTGTGACTAGATTGTTTGAGAACCACAATCTGTTGCACACACCGCAACAATGGCCGAAACTGTTATCAAGGAAGTCCCGCTGGAAGCGCGCGTCGGCGCCTTCGGGCAGAGCCCGCCTGATGCGTTTTGCAGCCACTTCACGTGCTCGCACAGCCTCGGGCTCTGCCTGCCGGTACGCGCGCTTTCTCGCCGCTTCACGGTCCTTCACATGTTGAAGATCCGATTCGCGCCGCAGCCGTGCAGCTTCGGCCTCGCGGGCTCGAACGGCGGGGTCTTCGCGCCGCAGCCGTGCAGCTTGTCGAACAGCTTCGGCCTCGCGGCCTCGAACGGCGGGGTCTTCGCGCCGCAGCCGTGCAGCTTGTCGAGCAGTTTCGGCCTCGCGGACTCGAACGGCGGGGTCTTCTCGGCGCAGCCTTGCAGCTTGTCGAGCAGCTTCGGCCTCGCGGGCTCGAACGGCGGGGTCTTCTCGCCGCAGCCGTGCAGCTTGTCGAGCAGCTTCGGTTTCGCGGGCTCGAACGGCGGAATCTGCTTCGCGGCGTCGACGTGCAGCTTCGGCCTCGCGGGCTCTCACCTCAGGATTCTGTCTGCGAGCGCGCGCTGCCACCGCCTTCCATGCCCTCCGTTCCGCAGCCTTGTCTTCCATCTGGCGACGCCGAACTAAAGAGAAAGCGTGCCAAGAGGGAGCCTCATGGCGCGTTACTTCTGAAATGTTGTCTTCCGGTGTCGTTGAAAACACGAGACGTAGTAAAGAAGAAAGAATGCCACACAGGCGAACACGCACGAGAGTCTCACTCATCAACGTCGTCTTTTTCTACTGCATACCAGAACGCGCGCTTCTCACGAGGCAGAGGTGGCTACTACAACTCTACAAACAAACGGAGGATGGACAGACCCACGGCATAAGGAGCTTCGCCCCTAAAAAAATGAAGCGAAACAAAGAAGGCCGCCAGCTTCGTAGTTCCTTCAGGCTTGGCACCACTAATACGAAGCTGGCCTAAATTTTTTATGGTACCGGTATAAATATATACTCAATGCACTCCTAGGCACGACAATAATCTCTTTATTGTTTGAAATTAGAGAGCTGCTGCATCACCTGCTCGTGCAAGGACATGTCATCACAATTCAGTGGCTCCCAAGTCACTGCGACTTATTGGGCAACGAACGTGCAATGCAGCTGCTCGATCTGCAGACCAAGATGGCGAACAAGACTCAATGCCATTCTCAAGAACAGATGCTGCAATAAAAATGCGCGAGATTGCTAGTGAATACACAAAATCGCTGTGGAACACACCAAGTTCACCGCGCACACGGCTGCACCGACTGGTCCCGTCTCGTTGACTTCGGCTTCCATCAGGACTTTCTCGACTCGAGACAAGGCTGGTTTGCCGACTGTGGCTTCCTGTGGCTTTCACGAAATATTTTGCCTTCCGAATCGGCATGGAAGACAGTGCTGCTTCCAACACTGCGGCAGTGAAGGAACGATAGAGCACGTTCTTTGTCGCTGTCCTCACTACAGCGCGCACAGACTGCCGCTAGCTGCTTTGTTGGCCCGACTTGTCGACCGAGTCCTATCGAAACAGTCAGTCCTGGAATGGCGACCCGAACTGTCCTTGCACCGGAAATCAATTAAGGCCTTGTTGGACTTTCTGCTTGGCAGTGGCCGATTGAATAGTCTATAGTACTCTCGCTATGCACCTTCTTTTCGCTTGTTTGTTTTTTCGCCCACGTGCTCTTATCTCCGCTTTCCTTTCCATCTTTCTTCCCATTTCCCCCTCCCTTTAGTGTAGGGTAGCAAACCGGATGCTACACTTCTTATTAACCTCCCTGCCGCTCTGGCATTGTATTATGTATTTTAAGGTTCTCGGCACCAATGTGTTTATTTAAAGCAATAATCCAAAAATATTTAAAATTTATGTCAGCAGTGCTTTAGACCCCTTGAGGCGCCAAGCAAACTTGCATCTGCAGCCTTCAGTGTATATATATATATATATATATATATATATATATATATATATATATATATATATATATATATATATATATATATATATATATATATATACGTATACATATGCGGTGCATGACGGCGGCGGCGACGGGGACGGATAAAAACCAGCCGAGACTGTCCACACAATTGCTACCGCAATAATAACGCAGAGCCAGTGCCGACAATACGTGGCCGTTCTTCGCACACGCTTCAAGTAGTTTTATTACTGCTTACAATTAAGATGCTTCCGGAAAACCATGATCTCATTCGCAAATGTACCGCGTCTGAGCTGCGCGCAGAAATGTGTAGTAATGAGTCGGGTATCCAAGACTGCTTGCGGAAATATCCACCAACCATCGCAATGTTAAACAAGAAAAAGAAATAACGGAGAATATGCCTACGCTTTTAACTCCGGTATCACAGACGTAAGTCCGTGTTTCGTCATTAGTATTTGAACGCACCCGGTCAGCTGCACCTGAGAAATCGCGCGTGCGCGAGTGAGCGAGTGTAACGAATGAAGGAACAAGCAAACAAACGGCAAATTTTGAAACGTAGCTCTCAGGCTTACGTCCTGTTCGTGGCAGCAATTATAAAGCCGAGTGAGATATAAACTTGAGCTTGGGTTCTGCGTTGTAGACCCGCTAAGGGCGCAGCAGCATCGGTGCGGCGGCGATAAGATCGCTGCGAGGAGATATCTTTTTTCGATATATATATGTGTATATATATATATATATATATATATATATATATATATACATATATATATATATATATATACATATATATATACATATATATATATATATATATATATATATATATATATATATATATATATATATATATATATATATATATATATATATATATATATATATATATATATATATATATTGGCCTTTACGCGCCCCCCCCCCCTCCAATGAAGGCCACTGAAGGAGGTATTAGGCCCCTGCAACGGCCACAACCACCACAGTATTTTCCCACCTAGTTTCGCTTCGAAGTTCTTGCACACTGTTTTGTTGATTCGTTGACAATGTCCTCAATATATCCGAAACTTATATTCTTTAGTAGGGTCTCTAACCTACTCTTGTCACTCTGCAAACTCCCTTCATACTCCTCTCCAAATGAAGACACAAGTCTGCAGTACCCGAGCTCTGGTGTCCTCTTTCAGCTGCTCGTATGTCACGAACAAGACTCTCTAATCATTCCGATGTTCATACTAGGTAAACAGTTGGTTGAAGTAGTCGCTATAGTCAACCTTGCCTTGCCAATATGTCAACGAATTCACTGAATGTTCCGTTTTAGAATTTGTACTCAGGCATGCCCCTGTTGTGGTAAAAGAAAAACACGCAGCAGTTGTACGGGTTTCTCGCCATGTACATATACTTGGCCTCCTTCGAAAATGTTTCGAGCCGAAAGGGCAAGTGACTTTCTATTGGGCGCGGTTTCTTCATCTCATCGATCGATTCGGCTCCTTGCCCTTCGAGGAAAGGCATCTCTATCCAGCTGAGCAGCTGGTCTCTTGGAGGTGGGCGTAATGTCACTTGTCCCGTTAATGGGGATGGCAATCGTTAATCATCGTGGCATCCGTTAATGGGGATGTCGACAACACAAACGAAAACGAAATATATTCTCAGTTAAGGCAATACAAATAATACAAACACATGCACACTCGGCTGGTACCAGTTACAATTTCACAATATAATTGAGATGGTGTTTACACAACGGGCGCTAAACAAACAGATCACACGCTACGAATGCAATCGCATGCATTACAACTATTCAACGACAGTTGAAGTCCTGAATAGATAATGGCGTATCCAGTCCGCAATACTTGGACGGTAATCGAATGCTTCTCTTCAAGGAAACACTCACGCCAGCTCCAGCGTTGATCGTCGTAGCTCAACCGTCGTCGTGACTTGTCACGGCTCACACGGTGTCGTCATCGGATTCTTCCAGATCGACGATCGACTGACCGCACACCATCATAATCATGTCTTCTTTGGCTAACGGAGCCACATGTAGCATAGCTTCACCATCACCGGGCCGACTGACTCACTCCTCCACTGACTGTCCCCACTGTCCTCGTCGTTTGCACGCTTTTATGCCTTCTTCCCCGGTTTCTAGAAGCGTCGGGAGGGTTCTTCGGCGTGCAGTACAGCTAAGGCTGGAGAAAGGGCGAGAGCTTTCTCGTATGTTCGAACCGCGGCGGCATGATCGGCGATGCGTCACCCTTTCCTTCTAGATGTTTCCAGGCATTGCTGGGCGTGTGATCGCGTTGTCTGCTTCTGGCTCGAGTTGGTGAGGAGGATGCGGCGCGCCGGCGTCTTTTAATGCTTGTTTTTTCGTCGTTCGCGCTTCTTGGGCGATCGGCTCGCGCCGCCTGTCTCGCAGCCGTTTGAAAGCGGCCTCGCGCGCGCTTTCTTACGTGCTAATTTGTGACAGTGATGTAGACAATATCCTGCATCCATGTTGTTCCACACTTCGGGTAAGTGGCGATGAAGAGGGCGCCCGGTTGTGCCTTGTAACGAAGTGCCGAATGAAGGCATTCCTCACAATAACCGTTGCTGAGGTACATGCCATCGACTTCATGATAGTGAGACTGTTCCAGGCTTTGGTCCATGTTTTAGGGGCTGGATCTGCACATACAAAAGCAAATAACGGAACATTTTTAGTGATATGAGTACGGACCGGCCACTCTTTGCTATCTTCCAAACCAACCTATCAAGCGCCGGTGCGAGTTGTCTGTAAAACGGGATAAAATATAAAAATCCACAGCATATGTGCGGGGTGAATGATGATGAGTGGGGCGAAGCTCCGGAGGAAATCATCGGTAAACCGTGAATACTCCGAGTAATTCGCCCAGTATATGATCAAGTAAACACGTGAGAAACAACGTGTATATAATAAACATCAAACTTTTATTGTACTGTTGGTTTACGTGGTCCCTTCATTACAACGGTCTCCCTAGCGTACGTCGCCGCACTAAATCGAACGATTGACTTCCACCAATGACACGCGCCATGTGTGAATCTTCCGTGAATTCTGCCCAGTACATCATCAAGGACGTCAGATCGGGCGCGTTTATACTAAAGGCTTGATGAGAGTGATGGCGACTTGCAGCTCACTTTAATTTTACATGCACGCTGTGAATTTTTATTGTTTAATCACGCGCATGAGAAATCTCACACAGGCACTACTTTGGAGGTCAAAATCCAGTGCCTATATATACAGGGTGGTCAGTGAACGGTTGTGCAGCGCGAGCAGTCGGTTTTTTCAATCAAGAAACTCGCTAGCAGGCGCTGCCTGCGTCGGCCTCGCGAGGCGAGAAAGGGGGAGGGACTAGAGCAAGCATCTGCAACGCAGCGAGCGCCTCCGCGCCATCTAGGGATCTTTCTGAGAACTAGAGGTGGCTACGACAGCGCTATCTAGTGAACACTCCAAGAACTAGAGGTGGCTACCTACGAGGAGGGACAGACCCAGAGCCAAAGGAGCTCCGCCCCTAAAAATACATAATTAGAATGATATTGGTTAAGCTAAGGGTTGTATAGTAGTGTGGTCATTAAGGTATGTCATAAAGTGAAACTGGAGCAATTTAGCTAACATAAATTAGTATAAACAACAGTTAGTTTATACGCGCTTCGGCAAACTGGTAGAAAAAGAATGGCTGTGTTTCAAGCGAAGAGTTATACCTTAAGCCGAGAGCCTTAGACTTATCACCGAACGATAAAAGTGACCGTCGGTGGCAGCGTGAACACAAATGATGCAGCAAGTCAAGTGATAAGATATTGAGGCTTGATGACGTCATAGTAACATCGCACATCGTAAATATTTGTGACGCCATTGTGACAGTATCATGACATTACTAATACGTAACATATGATGAAGTCAAGGGACGAGGTCGTCACGCAATACCAACGCGTGGTCAAGGTTGTGCCGATCCCGGAGTCAGTGCTGTACCAGGCGAGGTTCAGAAAGGCGAGGTGGAGAGTGCTATACCAGGCAAGTATCAGTACATTAACTGAGACGAAAAAGTGAAAAAGGAGAAAATGGCTCACAGTTAATCACATATTTACTAACAAGTCTTATATGTGAGTGCGTTGTGACGGGTATGCCGTTAAACCAACCACTCGTTGCAGGATTCACATAGTGTGGCGCCCGGTGCAATTTTACGCATCTGCTACGAAGTCCTGCGTCTGTTAAACCTACTCTTCGCTCTACATGACGCCTTTATGCGCTTCTTTTTCCGAAGCAACTTCAAGCACTGGTGTGGCTTTGTGGTGAACACGCGACTGCCACTAAGAATGCCTGGGTTTCATTCTGGCTTGACCACCTGATTTATAATACTTGCATTCATAATGATTTTTTCGCTGACGGACAACGCCACCGACGCAGACACCGGAATTTTCGCGACACGTGCCTTTTAACGATACCATGTTAAAACGTTTTCGTATAGCCGACGTAGCTTGGTGGGGCTAAACATGGAGCACGTTTGATTTTCGCCTTCAAGCATAGAGCCTTCTCAATTGGCCTGAGAATCGCCTTCTCAATTGCTAGCCTAGCTTCGGATCTCGGTTCATGCCTCAGCCGTGCCGTAGGAAACGAACGACTGTGCGTGTAAGATTGGCCGTTTCGAAGTATCCAAGAATGCCTACTGCAAGTGCAGCTGTCAAGTGCCCACTATGCCATGATTATTCCTTTTGCGAATCAGCGAAGGGCCCACTGCGCGTCCGTAAGGGAACACGCGAACCTACGCAGGCGTTCACTTTGTTGATGCTTCTGCTGATGATGCTGATGATGAAATAGGCCTGAGCGCAATGTAATGGGTGAGCCTGTGAGACACCCACTCGTTGCGCAATTCACATGTTTTGACGCCTGGCGCCATTCTACGCTTCTTCCACACAATATTACACACATTAAGCAGACTCTTTCCCCTACATCACATTCGTATAGTGTTTTTTTTTCGAAACATTTTCAAGAAATAGCGTGCCTCTGAGGTAGAACATTTGGCTGCCGCGCAGACAGCCTGGGTTCGATTCTCACTCGAACCCGAAGACTTTTATTATTTATGTTATTTGCACGTTCATATATTGGTTTATGTTATTTGGACGTAGTCACGTACAAGATGATGATTTTTCGTTTACAACCAACGACGCCGACACCGACACTGGAATTACTGCGAAACGAGTTCTTTAACGCTCTTCGGTTAATATATATGACAGCTGTTCTCGACGCTCCTGCGTTACGTTCGTCCTCACACAGGCAAAAAGATCGATCCAGACCCACAATATCGAAGAACAATGTGAACGTAGAAGCATGTAAAACAAAAGCGTTTTGAAGCAGCCGAAGTGCTACGTTTCACTGAATCGCGGTAAGCTAAATGTCAGGGGGGGGGGGACGAAAAGGTGAGAAAGTAAAGCATGCTTCGATGTTTCATGAAGCACCCGCAAGCAGCGAAGGAATGAGATTGATGTCAACAATGCAAGTGCTGGCAAGTGCTGGATATTTATTATTTATTTATGTATTTATTTATTTATTTATTTATTTATTTATTTATTTATTTATGTTTTATTTACAATACTGCCAGTCTCATGTCGACACCATTGCAGGTGGGCGTATCGTTGTATACAAATGCAAATTTGAAACAACGGACAAAAAGCAAATACGGCAATTTTTCAAAGTCGAAATACAAAAACCTATACTACAGCAAACAAATGCGACAAATTGAAATGAACTGAAACTGGAATCTTAAACACTGATATATGAATCAAATATGAAATACAATTTTACAACTAACATATGCAACTGAAAGTATACAAAAAAACAAGAAAATCACGTATGTGTGTATACGCTCACACGTGCAACCGCTTACTTTGTGCACTTTGAGACACATGATTGCAAGTTTGAAGACTATACGTTAGATAATAGAAAGAACATGGGTAAGGCACGGGTATTTTCCTTGAAGCACCACAGGATGGAGGGGCAACGTTGCAGCTCGGACAACCGCCTGTGCGTAGCCGGCACTTGAACAATAGCATCTCACAGCTGAAAGCCTGTATCTCATTTTGCATGAACGATTGTCGCGTCGATGACCCTCCCCCCTACCCCAAAATTACAAAAAACAAATGTGTGCGTACGCCAGCGTCGAACCATCTCGTGCCACTCGACGATTATCAAGAAAACGCACTCGTCAGTCGAGATACGAGGCGCGTGCCGAGAAAACACTGCTTAAAGAGGCACTGCAACGTTTTTACGACTGCCTTATTTAGCGCTGGAATGCGTGCAGCAGTAAATGCCGAGACGAGCGCAAAAAGAATTGTGAAAATTGGTGCACGAAATCTGATGGTATTAGTCTTCAAAGTTCAAAACTAAAAAAGACGGCGACAAGAAACGTTCCCTTTCGCATTTCGCTTTCCCGATGACATCAAAGGCCGTTTCCAATGAGAGCGCACTTCTTATAGAGACATATCGGAAATCTCGTCTCATGGTGGCCTTCAGACAGTGCCTCGCCACGACTCTTTTTGACGGCGTTGCTACCATGGCTACGACGAACCAGCTGCGTCAGCTAGCAGACGCTCTCATGGTTTGTGGTGTAATGCACACACGGAGTCTGGAAGTCTGCATTGCGCGTGAGCAATGTATGCATCGCGCCATGGCACTACTGATCGGGTGCAACCACCAGCCATAACCAGCAGCTCCATCAGCATGTCCGGGGATGGCTAACCCCCGTAGTCTCAAACAAGCCTCGACTCGAAGTTCGTCCTTCACTTCACTGAGCTGAGCACAGCGCCGCTGCTCGACTGAAAATGACGCCGCGCTTCTCAAGAATCGCTGCAGGTTATCGCTGATGTGCAGTAACTTGTTCTGCTTAGACACGGCGCTCCCATAGACTTTCTCAATCAAGGTGAAGCGTTGTATAAAGGAACGTTCTAGAATATGGGTGTCGGTACCGTATATTTGTTTATATAGGCTTCGTCGATACCCTGATTCCGCAGTGCTTGCATGACTGCTGATGTCTCCACCGAATCAAATGCCTTCTCGTAATCTATGAAGGCTATGTATAGGGGTTGGTTGTATTCCGCGCATTTCTCTATCACCTGATTGATAGTATGAATATGGTCTATTGTTGAGAAGCCTGTACGAATCCTGCCTGGTCCCTTGGTTGATTAACTGTAATGTCGTATTAATTCTGTTAGCAATGACTTTTGTGAATAGCTTGTAGACAACGGACAGTAAGCTGATGGGCCTGTAATTTTTCAGGTCCTTGGACGTCCCCTTTCTTATGGATCAAGATGATGTTGGCATTCTTCCAAGATTCTGGTATCCTCCCTGTCGAGAGACACTTCGTATACAGGGTGGCCAGTTTCTCTAACATAATCTCTCCACCGTCTTTCAACAGGTCTGATGTTACCTGATCCTCACCAGCGAACACATCTACAGCGCATCGACAGCCACTATAGTCCTTCATAAAGAAAGCGACAGAATCCCAATAAAGAAGGGCGTACGACAGGGAGACACGATCTCTCCAATGCTATTCACCGCGTGTTTACAGGAGGTTTCAGGGCCCTAGATTGGGAAGAATTAGGGATAAGAGTTAATGGAGAGTATCTCAGTAACCTGCGATTCGCTGATGACATTGCATTGATGAGTAACGCGGGAGACGAATTACAGCTCATGATTACTGAACTGGATACGGAAAGTAGAAGAGTAGGTCTGAAAATTAATATGCCTAAAACTAAAGTAATGGTGGAACAATCTTGGCAGAGAACAGCGCTTTGCGATAGGTGCGAGACGCTGGAAGTTGTAAAGGAGTACGTCTACTTAGGACAGGTAGTAACCGCGGAGCCGAACCATGAGAGTGAAATAACTAGAAGAATAAGGATCGGTAGGGGGCTCATTTGGCATAGCACTATCAAATCATGAATGGTAGTCTACCACTATCTCTCAAGAGGAAGGTATAACAGCTGCATCTTACCGGTATTACCTACGGAGCAGAAACATGGAGACTTACAAGAGGGTTCAACTTAAATGAGCACGACGCAGCGAGCGATTGGAAAGGAAATGATAGGTGTAACCTTAAGACAGGAAGAGAGCAGAGTGGGTCAGGGAACAAACGGGGGTTAAGGATATCATAGTTGAAATTAGAAGAAGAAATGGATATCGGCCGGCCACGTAGCACGTCGGCAGGATAACCGTGGTCATTAAGGGTAACTGACTGGATTCCAAGAGATGGCAAACGCGTGAGGGGGGAGACAAAAAATAGGTGGGTAGATGAGATTAAGAAGTTTGCAGGTATAACGTGGCAGCAGAAAGCACAGGACCGAGTTGATTGGCGGAACATGGGAGAGGCCTTTGCCTGCAGTGGGCGTAGACAGGCTGATGATGACCGTATATTTAAAATGTAGAGCGGCAGCAGAAATATGTATTACGTCACTGGCTGTCAGTACAGGTTCAGAAACTGGGTGCGCGATCTTGCTTCGTTTGAGCCGTACAAGCAGCACTGTCATTGACGACCACTTGTAAACCACACCAGAGAACAGGCGCAATCACAATCCCTCGATAGCTGACTCCCAGCAATGACAGGCTTAAAAATCCTCGGCAAGGGCGGCACAGTTAACATTCACTATAAAACAACGCCGAGCTGTGTCGCAATGAATTTATTCATCAACAAACTACCAAGTCGCCCGACAAAGCTAACTCCATACGGACTTGCGTTTTCTGTACCGATTTCTTATCATTCTATGGCGCTAATCATCACTCGTTACTGCTCGTACGCAACTGAATGAAAATTGCTTTTCTTACCTCTTTCGACCTTTCATGGTTGGTATTTTCAGCATCAAACACATGCAAAGACGCAAACTCGCGTGATTTCTCGCAACGACGTTGCTGGTCGAGTTCATCGCCTTACGTGCCCTGCTCTTCTGACACGCACGTGCCATGATGCGTGAGCTTTGTGATGTTCTAAAGGAATGTGCAGGGTTAGTGCTGGTTATGACAAGAAAGGTGTAACTATCTTCTTCATACCTTACGGAGCACGGCTCAGCGCCACAGCGCAAGGCAGTGAGAGAATAAATGACTCCGAAAGAAACGAAATAGCTAAAATTGAGTGGAGCGCTTGACCAGGAAAGCATTTTTCATTAGCACTTACTGCTGTCCACTTGGTTTCACTGTCAGAAGTTTCCAGCTGGAGACCAGGATGGCTGCAGTCTACGCCACCACTTATACAGCTAGAGATGACAAAGATATAACGAATCTGCTTATATGTAAAGCTAAAAATGTAACTGCTACAGATGGGCTGGTTAAGTTACCATTATCTGCAGAGCTGCACGATTAAATATTCCATAACTTTTAGGGCCTGAATTTACAATATTTAATGAGGGCAGTAGCATTCCTCAAACATTACTCAGTTCGCTTATACTGTAGCGATTGTCGATTCTTTTGCTCAGTTTTCATAATAATTGCAGCTCTGAATACGGGAAGTGATACGAAAATTTTACCAGTTAAAGGCATTGGTATTTGGACAATTTCTAACAGGCAACGTCCAATTTTAATACCGATCTGAGATTCTACCTAATAGAAAGCAATTGGTAGAGTGGCTCAGTGCTATTCCACCGTTGCAAATCAGTGCCGACATTAAGAGTGTGCGCGTGGAAATATGACATGGATATGCTCATCTGGCGACGAGACAGAAAAAGCTCATTTGAACAGGAACTATTTTCAACGAATAGCGCCAAAGCTTAAGAACGACGCAACAAGGAAGTACAATGAGCCCGTTTGCCAATTCACAAACGCCTGACCATTCTGAAATATCGTGAACAGAGAATTCAAGCACCAATGTGCCCACACATTTTGCAAGCCCTCGCTTAGTACATTGATATGCACAATACCCATTCTTCATTCGGAACTGATAGCACGCTTGCAAGTATACACAGCATATAATACTTGCGAACTTGTGCGCGCGCTTTAGTCCTAGAAGGAAAAAAATGCAGTAATTTTCTGCAGACAATTAACTACCCAATTATTCAGGAAATCATCCACAAGAACGTTCAAGAACACACTTTATTACGGCGAAGTCCTGTCGTTGCTCGAACATACTATGTGCATTGCCTTTCAAATGAAGAACGAATTACAACGAACTAAATTAAGGATAAGGATAGAATGCATGATTCAATCGCATTTCATTAAAGGACCCCTAAAGAGTCTTTGAAAATACAAAAAAAAGAAAGAAACGAACGCGTTATTCCTCTCGGCATTTCTCGCCTTTTTAGCGCATTTCGTGACGACAGAACGGTGATTCAGTGACGTCCCTAGGGTACATACTCCTGATTGGTTCATAGGGAGGAAATATCAGTCGTAAATTGTCTCTTACTCTGCTTTACCATGCAGTAGCCCACCCGTTCTTCTTGCCTCACAGCCTGCAGGACTGATTTCACGTCGTTTTTGAGTCTTTTAAACTTTTCAAGCGGAGATAACACCGTGTAGCCGAAAGGCGCGAAATCCTGATAGGCTCAAAGCTTAGTGCTTACGTTTCAGACGTGATTTATGAATAAATACGTGGCGAGGAAGACCTATCGCGAGTAGGAAGGGTAGTGAATGCGAGAAAGAAACCATTCCCACATCTTTGAAATCGGAGTGGTTTAGGGACTTTTTAACGGTACGAATTTCTAGAAATTCTCTACAGTCAAGGAAAAACTTCTAGTGCGGAATATCTACGTCCTCCCACAAGTGCATTACATTAGATCCTCGCGTCTTTTCCTCAATCTATTTTGTAGCCGCTTGACCTGGTCTTCCGAAAAGTGGTTTCGCCAATCACCTACGACGCCCTTGCGAACGAAATCTCCGGACATTGGCTTTTCACAGGCTTCGGCTCCGACGGCTTCCTTCAGCAGAGCGATCCACTTTGGCACGTTCCTGCCGATCGCAGCCTGTAGTACATCGAATGAGGTTTGCATGGACTCATTCACACATTCTCTCATACTTTTCAAGCTAATGTTTCGTCAGCACGTTCTCTAACCGACCGTTGTCATCCGGAGCTTCTGTCCGTACTCATCCCCGATGAAGTCGGCAATTTTGAAGACCCACGCTCGCACATCCTTCTTCAGCTGCTCGTAGGTAACAAACAGGACGTTCGGATCATCTCGATGTTCATACCACGATAGCAAATGGTCGAAGTAGTCACCGAAGTCGACCTTGCCCTCAGGAACATCTCGAAGAACTTATCGAAGGTGCCGTCTTGAAAGTTGTATTCGGGCATGTCTCTCGTGTGGTAGAAGTAGGAGACGCAGCAGTCGTACGGGTTTCTCGCTACGTAAATATACTTGGCGTCTTTCGAATAAGGCTGGAACCGAAAGGACATGTGGGTCTTGATTGGACCGGGTTTCTCATGTCGTCGACTGATTCGGCTCCCTGTGCTTCGAGGAAAGGCATTCCATCCAGCTGAGCAGCTGGTTTTTTCGGGGGAGGTAATTGTTTATGATATTATAGACCATGTGTTGCATCCATGTTGTGCACATTTGGGTAGCTGACGATGAATAGGTCACCCGGCTGCGCCTTGTAGCGGAGAGCTGAGCGCACGCACTCCACGGGAAAGCTCTGCTGATGTAGAAACCGTCGACTTCCTGGTACTGCTGATAGAATCGCACCTTCCATTCCATTCTTGAGGAACTTGACCTGCCCATCAAAGTAAAGTAATGAAAAGATAAGTTAATTTTCTGTACGCCACAAACATGTGGTTCTTGGCTATTGAGCAAAAGCTACCTGATGGAACTCCGTTAACAACGAACTGGATGCTGGCACCACGAAAAAAAGTTATGCTTCGCATTCAATGGTGCTCTTGCACTATCGTTGCGCTTAGAAACGTTTAAACGACGAGTGCGTCTGCAAGATTATTTTAGGCGGAGGACGGACTGCTACGCGAGTTAGTAAGTCATGTTTAAGTGGTGGAGCGCGAAAAAGATGGTAACTAGCAAGGACAAACACGAACACAGCGCAAACTATCACTGAGAATTTTATTGAAGCAACTATACATGGACAGATATCACATGCTAAAAACTAATTTTTGAACTGACAAAGATTAGTCCCATGGTGCGCATCCATGGAGTCCAACTCTGCGGCATGTAGCGTCACCGAGGATTTCGCGACACATGGCTTCATGGAAGCGCACCATTGAAGTAATATTTTCTCCTCATAAGTATAACTCGCTATAGATCAAAGTAAATTATAGCGCAAGAAAAATTAGGTGCGCCAAAAATTTCAGGTAGTACTTGCGGAATGAATATTTCGATAAACTTATCAAGACATTTAATATATTTATTAATAATAATATTTATTTCCTACGAAATTCAAACAGATGTAACCCTGTTCGCAATGACTTCATAATCAAGAATGTTCATCTGACTGGTCGCTTTTTACAAAGACAGTATTGCTATAATTGAATAAAATCGGGAATATATCAGATTTTAAAACGCGTGCGCCCAACGGCCCGTCATGGCAGATTGACGGAGGATACAGCATATATATACTACAAAAATGTTCCAAAAGCCGGGTGAGTGCGTGATTCTAAAATATATACTCCAACGTAACGCAACAAAATTATAACAAAGTTACATAGACGTTTCGCCACCTGTGCGGGTGGCGTCCTTAGTATACGCACGCAGCAAGTGAGCGGAGGTCGCCCAGTCCACTGTTAGTCACTAATGCCCCTGTAAATGTCCGGTAGGGGGCCGCGGTTGTTATTGCAAGCCGATTTGTTGGTGCCAGTCTATGTTGAGGATGCCCCCCGCATAGGTGGCGAAAAGTCTATGTATTTTTGTTATGTTTTTGTTGCGTTAAGTCGGAGCAAATATTTTAGAAGCGTTTGTATAAATGTTTAGCCCAATGACTATTTTGATTTTCGAACATAGCAGTAAACTTCCCTTCGGGTCGGCGAATAGCTTCCTTATGAGCTGCAACCCATTTTAGTCCTCATGTGGAGGAATGTGGAGGAACGGGTTGGAAACAGCCATATACGCAGTTGAAATTGTTTGAACCAGACTGCTTCTTTTTTTCTAGCGATCTCGAGTAGTTGAAAAAAAAAAACTCTTAAGATCGTTTAGCCGGGCAATATGTTTTATAAGGGAACTATAGACTATCGTCGTCGTGGCGAAGACTGCGTGCAGTAACAACTTATTATTCCAAGTGCTTCCACATGATCATGGCTATCAATTAAGCTCTTAATAACAAACATAGCGGAACGACAACCATTGTAAACGACTACAGCTGCCATTCTATCACGGGAGCGTGAGAACAGACATGAGAGACATCACTAATTGCATTTCGCACCTCTTCTTTTAAGTTATGACGGTGTTGTTAGATATGTGTGTTCGTGTTTTTATGTATGTGTGTTCTTGTATTTTTTTGCATGTACCTACTTATATGCTTGCTTGTTGGGATGTATGCTAGATCCATTGAAGAGCTAAGGACTAGCCGCAGGCCTATCTGTGCGCCAACATCTTCTTTGCATAATATCAATAACAAAAAAAAGAGTTAAGGCAGCTGTAGACTAGTGGTGCCAAGCCTCAGGGATGTGCGGAATATATATATATATATTTTCTCTCTCTTTCTTGCTCTTTTTACCTTTCTGCATCTTTCTCTCGTTCTTTGTCACTCTCTCTTCCTTCGGTACTCTCTTTCATTCTCTCTCTGCATTTCGTTCTTTGAAAGTCGCGGGTTCGATCCTTGCCGTTCGCATTTGGATGGAAGCGAAATGCTAGAGGACCCTGCATTGTGCAGTGTCAGTGTACGTTAAAAAACAGCGGACAGTTAAAATTCCCGGCGCCCTCCACTGCGGCGCGCCTCGTAATCATGTAGTGGTTTTGGCACGTAATAACCAGATATTATTATTATATTATTATTATTATTATTATTATTATTATTATTATTATTATTATTATTATTATTATTATTACTGCATATTTATTTCTTTGTCATTCTTCCTATTCTATGCTTATCTCTCCCCCTCCCCCTCACGTCCCTTTCCCATCCCCTTGCTACACTACACTATACAAGCGATATGCTATTCTCTGCCAGCCTGCCTATATACTCATATACTAGAGTGGTTAGGACGCTCGCCTTCGGATCGTGGGTTCGAATCCCGCCTCGCCAAGAAACTTTTTCTCTTTCTTCCTGTCTCTTTCTTTAGTTTTCTGTATCTCTCTTTCTCTCTCTCTCTCTGTACTCGTCCTCTCACCTGTCGGTCGGCGTTATTTCAGGCCACCGGAGAAATCGGCGCACGTCCTGCGAGCGAAGCGGAACATGATGAAGACGAAGAAGGGGATGAAGAGAGCGCCGAGTGCCGGTTCATGACGATCATCATTTATTTTCACGCGCCACGGACCAGTGCTCGGCTTAAACGGCGCCGATGCTAAAACGAATGTGGAAGCGAAAGAACCACCACAGGAAGTCGCGTGGCCTGAGTGCAGTCTCGCACTCGCTTCGAGTCCCCTGGACAACCGATACCGCCCTTGCGCAGAGCGATAGCCTAATGTTAATCACTGCGAAAAACCGATCCCTGCCCCTGCCGGCAATGGACCGGCCTCCGCAATAACAACTCAGTATTTATGCTCAAAATGTATAGTGCATATAAACTAACTATGAATAGGATGGTTGTAGGGCGCCTCGATGTGTCCGCCTCCTCCACTACAAAGCAGAGACGCAGCTTTTTGTGGGCGCCATCTTGATTCAAACGTCCCCGTTCGCTCGCACTGACCCTCATGCAGTGGTGCACTTTCATTAAAATGCGCACAAATCCGACAAATATATGCAAGGTCTGCCACACTGAGGTCGCCACATTAAATCACATGCTCTGGGACTGTGACAAAAATCCGGAAGGTGCTAACTCCGGAACCCTTCCGCCGCGGTGGGCCGCTGCCTTGCGCAGCCCCAGCCTCGGCGACCAACTTTGGGCTGTCCAGCAGGCCCGCGAGGCGGCGGTGAGGCAAGGCCTCGACGTCCCCACGTGGGAGACCTAAAGCCCAGTCGGCGAAAGCTCTGCCGGACCATCAATAAAGTTGTTACCAACCAACCAAATCGGCTTCAGTTTGTCCCTTTTGACGGTAGTGTTTGCGCATAAATTCTTGGTAGCTAATATGTAAGACTTTCTATCAATAAATGCTAAATCATTTTGCGTGTATCTGTCTAACTGTATGGCCGCCGACGTCTTCGCGATCTTGCGGCCGTTTGATTAACTTGAAATGTCGAGAAATTGGCATGGTATGATCCTGTAACAAATGTAAATGAGAGGTCATAACATGAAAACCATGCATGCATGTCATGTATGTCGTGATGTAGTTACATGACACAGTGCAGGTGCTCTCGCAGAGGTTTCACTACGTTGGTTATGGCAGGACATGACGACGGTGCATAACGAACACAAGTGACAGGTCATAACGTGAATATCATGTCATGCATGTCATGTACGTCATTACATACATGACACGGTCTTGGAGTTTCAAACTCGTTTTATTCACTTGATATACACCGCATTCGGCATGGCAATATATGTGTAAGTCGGACATAAATTGCAGATCGCGAGATGTATATGTTGTCATGTATGTCATGATATACGTGACGGACGCGGTCAAGGCGTTCTCGCGGCAATTTAATCACCTTGATGTAAACCAAGTTGTCGTGATGTGACATTAATGCATCACCAATATTAGTTATAATTCATAACCTGAATATCGTAATATGCTTGTCACGTACGTCACATCATGCATAACAAGACGCCATCGTGATGCCATAAAGATCGTTTCATAGCATTTGTAATATAAAACGGACATCAATTTCTATTATGAGACGGTCATCAAATTATATGCGTGTATGACGAACATGAACGACAGGTACCGAAATGAATGCTCATGACATGCATGCCATGTGTATCAAGGCATCAATAATAGAGCTGCAAAAGCCCGTCATAGCGTTTGGTGAAAGAACCGATGCAATCACTTAAACACCAACGCGCTGACAGCCCCGTCCCTGTGCTAGCCGCTGCACTGCGCCTGACACTGTCGAACCAATATAACACTGTCGAACCGCTATATACTTTTTTCGTGTATCCAATCTTTGTGTTCATTGTACCAAGTTACTCACCCCCCCCACCTATGTAATGCCCAACGGGCCTTTAGGGTAAATAAAATGAAAAAAAATGATCGCCGGGAAGAAGCGGCAGCGCGGGGTGGGTAAAAAGTGTCTCCACTCTGTAAGCAGTGGCGCTGGCGTCGATGCACCCTAGATGGATGGATGCTATGAGCGTCCCCTTTATAATGGGGCGGTGGATGGATGGATGAATGCTATGAGCGTCCCCTCTATTACGGGGCGGTGATATGCACCACCTGGCACCACAAAAAGAAAAGAACACATTTTTTTTAAGTTGGCCTAATGCCTTGTCTAGTTGGAATGATTCGATCTTACCACAGAGAAAAAGCTTAAATTTAGAGCCTAGCATTCTACTTCTACCCTTAAGGGAGAATTACCTTATTTTTACCACTATATATTTTTGTCCTTTCTGTCTACTTTTTCTGCCACCACTACTCTAACCCTCTCTTACTTATTTCTGTCACGGACGTATTCAGCTTTCCATTGTTGTCCCTAAAACCCGAAGCTTCATGTAGGCTCGTGCCCAAATGTACACGTGGGTGGATATCTCCAGATTCTATCAGAACATGCTCCGCCGTTTCCTTATCTTCCCCGCAGCACGTGCATTTTTCTTCTTTACTGAATCTCGCTTTATAATTACGCCTTCTAAGGCAACCCGACCTCGCTCCAAACCGTAAAGCGCTTCCCCTTGAATTACCATATTCCTTATTTCCTCCTTATTTCGTTTTTGCATTTTCGGTAGTTACTGGGAGCCGATTTTTTTCCATCGCTGCTATCCCATTCATCCTCTCCACCTCTCTGACTTTCGCTTAACGCTCTTTGTTGCCATACCCCCTACTCTGACAGCCATATACTTGCTGGCAAGTGTCCTAGTTATTTTTCTCCACTGTAAGTCAACGCTCTTCCTATACAAATACCGGAACACCTTCTTTGCCAATCTACTCTCTGTCATATTCCTTAGCCTCCCTTCGAACATTATTTTGCTGTGAGCTTCCATCACCTCAAAACTGGACATATATTTAGCAGCGCCATCTCTTGGTCGCATACTTGTTTGCAACGCCACCGCTACTCACAATTTTCTTGCACAGTATAAGGAATGCGTTATACCTTCTACAGGGACACTATAAAGAAACCGAAAGTTAAGCTTCTGCGGTAGATAATCCTATTAATACCACAGCGGTGCCAATCCTACGGCGAACAGACTTTTTGTAAGGGAGAAAATAGCGAAAAACTGATTGATTGGTGCTCACGCCCCTTCGAATTTCTTGCAACAGTCTTTCGTGATGTCGGAGGTCTCAAACGTACAGAAACTACGGCTTGCAGATAGCTATTAAAAGAAATCCGGCAGATCCCACGCACTGTGGGAATCGATGTAATGCGAAGCAGCCAGCAAAGAGCTGCATCCATCGCTTTGTTTATTTTTGAGCCAAATGAAATCCTTCATGACGTGGCATCTAGTTCACCATATATAGCACGTTTGCCATGCACGCGTACATGCACAATGTGGTATATACCATGCCAATGAAACGTATATTTTTGTATATACACTGCATGACCGGTTGTTTATGTTCATCACGCACTGCTGTCATGCCATACCAATATTGGTGTATATCCAGTTATCTAAACGGCTGGAAGCGCACCATAACAGTGTCATGTAAATCATACCGTACATGACATGCATAACATAATTCGCATGTTAGGACCTGTCATTTTTGTTCGTCATACAGTCACATCGCACAATACTAATTTTGGTGTATATAAACGAGCGAAATGGCCGCGAGTCCACGATGAGCGTGGCATGTAAATCATGCCATACATGACATGCATGTCGTGGTTTTCATGTTACCATCTGTCATTTATGTTCATCATACATTCGCGTCACGCAATGCCAATTTTGGTGTATATCAAGCTAGCGAAACGGCCGCGATCGGACAATGAGCGTGGCATGTAAACCATGCCGTAAATGATATGAGTATCATAATTTTCAAGTTACCACCTGTAATATATGTTTGTCATGCAGTCACCTTGCGCAATACCAATTTTGGTGTATATGAAGAGATCGAAACGGCCGCGAATGCACCATGAGCGTGGCATGTAAATCATGACATACATGACATGCATGTCATGGTTTTCATGTTACCACCTCTAATTTACGTTCGTCGTACAGTCGCGTCGTGCAATACCAATTTTAGTGTATATCAAGCCCGCGAAATGGCCGCGAACGCACCATGAGCGTGGCATGTAAATCATGATATACCTGACATGCATGTCATGGTTTTCATGTTACCACCTGTTATTCAGGTTCTTCATACAGTCACATCGCGCACTACCAATTTTTGTGTATATCAACCTAGCGAAACGGCCGCGAGTGCGTCATGAGCGTGGCATGTAAATCATGACGTGCATGACACGCGTGTCATGATTTTCATGTTACCACGTGTCAGTCAGGTTCGTCATGTCGAAATGTCTCGTCATACCAGTTTTCGTATATATCCATTCATTTAAACCCCGCGAACCCCCCGAGAAAATGTCATGTAAATCATGCCGCACATGACATGCGTGTCATGATTTGCACGTTAGGACCTGCCATTATGTTCGCCATGAACTCTTGTCACGTCATACCAGTTTTGGTATATATGAAATTCACGGAATGGCCGCAAGAGCCCCAAGGCCGTGGAATGTAAATGTTGCTGTTCATGACATGCGTGCCATTATTTTCATGTTATGACCTGTCATTTATGTTCGTAATGCGGTCATGTTATTCCATACCAATTTTGGTATACATCCGATTAACGAAACGGCCAGGAGAGCACAAAGTCGTAGGCGGATAGATAGATAGATAGATAGATAGATAGATAGATAGATAGATAGATAGATAGATAGATAGATAGATAGATAGATAGATAGATAGATAGATAGATAGATAGATAGATAGATAGATAGATAGATAGATAGATAGATAGATAGATACGCTCAAACTCGCAGAAGTTCGTTAAGAAATGCTTCGCATTTAAAAAGCTAAGTTCGTTCATCCACAAGTGAAAGCTGTACGAACTGTGGAGCATCGATGCGCCTGTGTTTCCCTTTTGTTTATTTTGTCTTTATAAGCTCTTTTCTGTTCTTATTTTTTTATTGGGTTTATCTGTTCTCTTCTGCCCTTTTCTGTTCTTTTCGCGTGGTTGTGATATTTTCTATCATTTTCTGTTGTTTGCTTGTGATTATCTGATTTGTTTTGCGATCATCTGTTTTCTGTTCTATGGTCTCCTTTCTAATTATTTTTCTACTGTTTGCTGCTTCGAGCGCGGTGCGTCTAACTTCCGGCTCTTCGCCTCCGCTTCTCTTCCATCCGTGTCTAACTCCCGACGCTGGCTTTTCACTGTCTTGGACAGACGAATTAACCCTTAGGCGACGCTGGCATCCACGTGTGCGCTGGCGTTCCAAGCATGCAGCCTGCTCAACTTATGCGTATCAAACGTGTGACCTGCGTGACACTAACGACAACAGGGTGGTCAATTAAACAGCTCTGCACACAAAAGACGAAATGAAATACACCGGCACATAAACAACATTCCGCAAGCGGACTCTAGCCTTCCGTCTACGAAGACGAGGCTTCGCTTTCTGTCAAGACTGCGGCCCAGCTGCCAGGCGAGCACGGGTGATCATTTCGCGATCCGTTTGACTGAAGTCGATGAAATGCAATCCTGCTTGCCTGGTGAGATGTTGGTGCTGTGGGCATGCAGCAGCCGTTCGCCCACGCGGTGTCGTATCAGGATGCCTTCTGATTCATTGAGCGCAATTGAATCCGTGACGAGACTGATTCAGCACCGATTGTGGAGCGAGCAAAATTGAGGACGAAATAATTCGTCTTTGTTTGCAAATATCTCAAATAAAACGTCATGTTCTTGAGCCCGTTTTCTCCCAAAAGAAAAAAACAAAATCAGACAGATCTTACGCAATGTAGGAATCAATGTAATGCGAAGCAGTCAGAGAGGAGCTACATACAGCATATTGCTTGGCTTCAGCCAAGATGAAGGCATTCATGTCATGCATGCATGCATGCACAGTCAGGTATATGCCATGCTAATGACACGTATGTTTCGGTATATACAATGCACGATCTGTCATTCCTGTTCGTCATAAACTCATGTCACACCATACCGCATTTGGTACAATGTAGAATTAATGAAACAGCTGCTAGCGCACCATAACTATGTCATCTAAATCCCCCTGTACGTGAAGTGCATTCCATTATTTTCGTGTTAAAAAACTACGCTCATTCCTGAAGGTGCCTCCTCCATTCTAGCTCATTTTTCTCTTTCTCTTCAGTGTGCCTTTATGTTGGTCGTACGCGTTTGGCAACGTTATCAGTCGGCTTGGCGGAAACACATTTCCGAGAGCCCGTTGCGGCTGCCTTCGTTGCTGTGGGCTCCCATTACGAAAGGTCGAGTTGCAGCAGCTTCTTGCTTTTCGAAGTCGCGCTATCTGACTGCGCTGGATAAATCCGGTCGCCTCTGTAGCAGAACGTCAGGCGCTTTCTGCTCCTGCCGCGAGCATTCCTTGCCTGGCTTTCTTGCCTCGATTAAAGCTCAGACTGTTGCACTGACGTAGCATTTTTCGTACAGTGTAAGCTGCTATGAGCTCATAGCAACAGCTGTACATGGTGGCGTAGTTGTGCGTCCTTGCACATGGCAGCTATCGCACATAATCAGACAAAAAAAAAACGCCAGGCCTGCGCGGAAAGCGCAGCACAGTGACAGCGAAAGCTGGAAGAGCGGAAAATCTTTTGTGGCTACTAAAACAAGTAAACTAGCAACGTACCCACTACGCCACAAATCATAATTTTTGTGATGTTGGGAAGCACCCACCACGACATTATTGGTCATTCTGTGGAGAAACGAGCTACCATATGTAAGACATTACGTGCAGTTTGTTGATGCGACGGTTGATGACGATGAAGAATTATGGCTGAGCCGTTTGTAATGGGTTGGAAGCTTTAAACAACCCACTAGTTACGTAATCCACATCGTGTGACGCCCGGTCGTAATTTTACTCTCCCACCACGCTATATAAGATAGGTCAACGTGAGAAAGAGAGAGAACTTTATTGAGATCCGGAGGAAATGCATCATGGGAGCATTATAAGCTTCCTTGGCAACCTATAGAAGTGCACATGCGAGGAACCCACTACGCTATAAATCATCATAGTTTTTTGAAGTAGGGAAGCAGCCACTATTTCATTTTTAGTCATTCTGCGGAGAATCGTAGTACCCGCTAAACACCTTTAATGCATTGTGTGCACTTTGTTGATGCTGTGGCTAATGACGATTAAGAATTATGGGATAGCCCTTTGTAATGGGTTGGTAGCGTTCAACAACCTACTCGTTGCGCAATTCGCATTGTGTGACGCTTGGTTGCAAAATTCGCGTTGTGTGACGCTTGGTTGTTATTTTACTCTTCTACCACGCTACAATACATGTGTTAATGTGGTTCCTTCCCGACATGAAGCCTGTATAGGGTCTTTTTGCAACGCAGTTTCAAGCACAGGCATGGCTCCGAGGTAGAACACTGGGCTCCCACGCAGAGGGCCCAGGTTCGAACCTCGTTCAATCCTGGAAATTTTTTTCTTATTTCATACTTTTTCTTATTTCGAGCGATAGAGGTTACGGACACCGGCGGCGACGGCGGCGGACAACTACGGCGCCAAAAACGGCCCTTGTTGTCATCTCATAACAGCTTTCGCTGTAAAAGAAACAGGTTCTAGGGGGAACCGAACCCAAACACTCTGCGTGGCAGACGAATGTTCTGCCACTGAGCCACACCAGTGCTTCAAACCACTTCGCAGATAAACCCTATGCAGGGGTCGTGTCGGGCGAAACATCGCGTTAAGAGATGTATTGCGTGTCAGAAAATTAAAGTCACATAAGGCGTGACACAATGTGGATTGCGTAACGAGTGGGTGGTTAAATGATTCTCACCTGCAAATGGTTCAGACATAATTATTTATCATCATCAGCCACTGCACCAACAAGATGTGCAGCTAGGTAGGTACGTGTATTGCCTTACAGACGCGTAGTGGGTACCCCCCTACTTCGCAAAATGATGAATTCTCACGTACTGGGCATTTGCCTACTTCGCAAATAATGACTATGACGTAGCTGGCACCTCGCAACTGAATTTGCAGCAGTCGCCTCAAGAGGGTTTACGACCGTTTCTATGAAGGCCGCTCATCCGGCTAACGCTATGGCTTTGTGCGTGGTCCGCGCAGGCCTGAAGTTCCTTTTTTTTTTAGATTCTTGTCGATGCTTCGTAGCTATAGGACAGTTAGATTTTAATTGTATTAACAGACCAAAATAGTGCCTCCTATGAAATGTCTTAATCGTGCCCAAAATCCAAAAAGAAAATGATGTTGAAACACCCTGAAGCACGATTATTATGCAAATAGGGCAATAAAAGCCGCTGCCGAAGTTAGAAGTGCTGAGTGAACGACTCATCGACATCAAAGGACCAAATTTGTTGCCTCCCAGCGTTTTCGTTATTATTATTATTATTATTATTATTATTATTATTATTATTATTATTATTATTATTATTATTATTACACGTCCATACACAACTACACAGAGGAAAGAGGGGGACAGCAGGCTGACAACTGTCACCAAGAGGGGCACGACACCTGCCTACTCTTTCGGGAGGAAGGAAGATATAGAGGAGAGGAAGATGGAGGAGAGAAAGAGGAAAGAAGATTGGATAGTAAAGTAAAAAAAAATGGAGACTTGGTCAGAATAATTAAAACCCGAAAATAAAACGTCTCTACAGGGGTGGCCAGTTGCGTTTGGTCCATAAATATCAGCAGAGCTCGATTAGCCTGGTCGCGTCTAAACACACACTATCTTGGAAAAAAAAGTAAAAAAAAAAAGCGAAGCAAACGCGGCTTGCATTAAGTCGCGCGATGCTGGGTCACAGGAGAGCTGCTGGGCACGTTTCCGCTTCTCTTATTCAAGGGGCCATGACACAGTCACGAAACAATTTTCAGTTTTAACCAAAACGTAGAAGTAGAGTCTATTGTGCCCATACTTATATGAAAAATGCACTGTACAAAAGTATTTGAGTGGAAAATAAGCCCTAGAAGTTGCCAGCTACAAACCTAAACCCTGCCCACCACCGGCGACCTCCATTTTGCCATGGGGTGTGTGACGTCATGCGCTGCATGCAGTGGAGCCGTCGTCTTCTACCAAGGTTTCAGCCGCTGCAAATCGTTCACTTACAATGCCAAACTAAAAGTACGGTGAAATAGCTCGATTTTACGCGCAGCTGACCACGCAACAAAATCGTTCGCCGAAATGCAGACGCTAGCACAAAAGCAGCTTGTAACGTCACGGCTCGCGACTGCGCCAGTGTTGCCAAACTCTGAGGCCGCTCGCGTGTTTATGAAATATTCAACTATAAGTTAAGCGCTCGGCCAAATGCGCTAAAATTTCGCCAGCTTGTCTCTGAACGCACAAGGATTAACGCATATAACACAGATTATGGTCGAAAATTGGGTGCCGCGGCCCCTTTAAACCATCGGCAGGGGTCAGTTCATGATGATGATAATGTCCTACCCACGACACATGGCCAACCTTGACCATAACAGCTCTGCTGTACAAGGTAATAGTCCATGGTCACGCACTTAAATCCAAGGAACTCATACTCTTTAACCAGCAATCCTGCTGCGTAACGAATGCGGGAAAGCCTAATATAAGATACCCAACTGTTTCACAGGAGCTCCTAGTATGCACACAACCGAATGTCCACACGTTCTTTATGGTATAAGCGTTCGCGCACCCATGCAGCGCCATCCCGTGATCGCGAAAGTAATTCACAAAAAAAATTAAGGCAGCTTTCTGACTTGTGATGCCAACCCTGAAGGAACAACGGACATGGTCGGCCTTCTTTGTTTCTCTTTATTTTTCTTTCTTTCTCTTTCTTTCTATCCCTCTTCTTCTATTTCTTTCTCTCTTTCCCACCCTTTCCTTGTTTTATTTTTCACTTTCTTCCCTTTCTTTCTCTTTCTATATATTTATTTCTCTCTCTTTCTTTCTGTGTTTTTGTTTCTCTCTCTGTACTCGCTCACTCGCCCATCAGACTTATTGCATCGCACGCCGAACAAATCGGGAGAGGGCGTGCGGGGTGTACATATTCGGGGAGCGAAACAGAAGATAAGTTATTGCGTTGCACGCGCTAGAAAAGTAGAGACCTTTCATGATGATGATAGTTTCTGGGAACGCGTAACGGCATAACGAAAAGCATAAGAGCTCCGCTGTCAAGAGGAATTACGGAAATTTGTCACTTGTTCAAGTATTAATTTCGATCTGCATTTCAAATGTCGAACTAAATTCGGCTATTCATGTAACTCAGCTGAGCGACACTACTTCTACCACCAGGTTTTTTTAAGAATTCGTAATAATAGTGATACTACTACTACTACTATACTACCACTACTACTACTACTACTAATAATAATAATAATAATAATAATTTATTTATAATTAATTAATTTCGGCTGGTGGACCAGCCATTGTCAAAGTAACCTGACAAAGGCTGGTCCACCAGCCGAAAACGTCAGTAAACATACCTCAAAAACCAACGTGCGTCGTACTCTCTCTTGTTTCTTATTCTACCGGGGCCAACGTGACTTCCTTGCTGCAACTATATATATATATATATATATATATATATATATATATATATATATATATATACATATATATATATATATATATATATATATGCAAGGAAGGGGCGAGGAAACTTTCTTGAAAGCAGATTTACTTAACGTTTTCAGCTGGTGGACCAGCCTTCGTCAGACTCTGACGAAGGCTGGTCCCCCAGCTGAAAACGTTAAGTAAATCTGCTTTCAAGAAAGTTTCGTCGCCCCTTCCTTGCATATAATACGTCGGGTCCAGCGTGAATGACGTTCAAAGAATTCGGTATATATATATATATATATAGCATTTAAGGCGTATCCTTGTCTCGCACACTTTTTTAGGACTCAGCTAACATTTTCAGCAGCCAGCATTGGCTCCCGTGTGCCACGGTCGAGGCAAAACGACTCACCCTATTCTCCGGCACCTACTGGCACGGTTCCCGTAGAAGCCCGCTTTCGAGAACACCCCTTGGACAACACGCAACTGCGTCGCTTGCCTCGCTCGCGAAGCGCCACGGAGAGGTGACGCGTGCGGAAAGTGAAGATGGCGCCAAGGCCAAATCCACTACGCCGCGTAGAGGGGAGGCAGCGTGTAATGCCGCGCTGCTTTCTATGTAGGGGGGATGCGCCGTTCGGCATACAAAGGGCGCGTGAGCGACGGGCGTGTCGCAAGCGTTTTGTACGCAGCGAACAATGAAACTAGCGAAGGCGCCCAAGGCGTTTTTACCGCGCTACTCCGTCGCTCCCCAGCATTCCGAGAGCCCGGCCGTCGACATCGGTATTATTATTGGCAAAAAAGCTGCCTCTCATATTTCAAGAACTCTCGCGTGGTCATGAATTTATCTGCTATCTATATTATCTGTTGCCCGCCGTTGTGGTTCACGGCACCATGCGGACATGCTGCTGCAAATATGTTGACGGACTCGAAGGCTCTCCCTGACACGACAGCAGAATTTATATGTATATAAGGGCAGAACTCGCAAATGCACATGCACACTACTTTATGTGCACTATAATCGACGCGAAGCCTAAAGAGTACGGTGATTTTCAGCGCTGCATTGATTGTTGGGGGTGCTGAATCTCGGAAGTCACTTTCATCTTTACGTTTAATAATGTAGCATAGGAAGCGCCCTACCGGCGCGCGTATGGAGTGCGAACTGTAACGACCCCGTTCAAACGGAAACCTCTGTTGCCCTTTAGAAACCTAGTCACTTCGTGTCGACGTTTCCTTCGACATGACGCTTCTCTTTCTTAATGAATTCATCTACGTCAACCAGTGAGTTCATTCGGCTTAGGAATGCATCAACTGCCAAGTGCCTGTTCCAGAGAACACTTGTAGAAATGTTGGCGTATTCATTGCTGCCCGGCTGACTGTCTTACGAGCACTTATTATTTTTTCGGGGGGTTGCTGCATTTCAATATAGCACACAAAAGGTACATTTTGATACTGCACAGTTCCAAGGACTCGTCCATAATCAAGCCCCTGGACTAGTTAAACGGTATACTGATTCCTACGCATTCGTATTTCTATTTTACGTATTCGTGCTTGTCGAAGCGAGGAAAGCATATTATAATATTATAAGTTGTATTACTAATAGTGGAATAGTTGTTTGTGGTATACCGAGCAGAGCTTAAAAATTCGGCCGATCCCACGTACCGTGGGAGTCGATGTTATGCGAAGCATGCGGCGGGAAGGCGTCTGTGGCGCAATTTTTTTTTTATTGAGCGATACGTTATAAAATGACGCTAAAGATTTGTATAAATTTTATACGCACACATATACGTTGAATAGGCGCATATGTGTTATATAACCAGTTGTTGACAGTTGGTTA
The DNA here is from genome assembly GCF_013339695.2 of Rhipicephalus sanguineus. Lineage (NCBI taxonomy): Eukaryota > Metazoa > Arthropoda > Arachnida > Ixodida > Ixodidae > Rhipicephalus > Rhipicephalus sanguineus. The sequence continues at coordinate 98,258,491 of NC_051186.1, forward strand.
ACGCTGCCAACGGCAACGTGGGTATTACCAACACCAGAAGCGCTAAGCTGATATGTAGTGCTTATATTTGTCCCTTATGATGAAGAACGCAGGCACGTTTCACGAACCCGTGTGCATGTGTGGAAGAGGTTCTTGACAGTTCTTGAACAAGGTCGTCATCACCGTGATCAGTGAGCACCAGCTGCTGGACTGGACTTGTTAATCGGATCCGTTCGTGATCACGGCTATGAGGAGTCTAAGTGTAGTGCAGTGCGGGGTAGAGTGCAGCTGGTGGAAATCCTGGATACCTCTTACGATAAAATGATCAATGATGCCTCCTGTCGAGGACGTGGCAGCAAGGTCTTTTGATGCACTATCCACATCCAAGCCGTCCTTCACGCAGTATAAGGACCAAACTTCGTTGCCAGGTCTTGATAAATCAATGTTGAAGTCACCGGTATTGATGAGAGGCCTGGTTCTCTCGGCAGGCTTATTGTAGGAAGCATTGACCCCGGTTTTTGCGTTATCCACGTGGTCCACGTTGCGGACCATGTGGACGAGTGGATGGTAGTTGAGCGTCTTCCAGGGGTGTTCTGTCTTCAGCTTCCTCACTTTTCTTGCGTCCGCCGCGGTGGTGTAGCGGTTACGGTGCTCGTCTGCTGACCCGAAGGTCCCGGGATCGATTCCGGCGGCGGCGGTCGCATTTCGATGGAAGCGAATGCTAGATGCCCGTGTACTGTGCCATCTCGGTACATGTTAAAGAATACCCGACGGTCAAAATTTCCGGAGTCCTTCGCTACGGCGTCTAACATAATCATATCGTCGTTTTGGGACATAAAACCCTAACAATTATTGTTGTTATCACTTTCCTTGCGTGTCAATGCGTGTGTTCGCGGTTACTGTGTTGGTTGAGATTGTAGCAGCTGTGGCACATACCCCCTTAACATGAACTCTGGTGTACGGGTATGTGCCCCACGTGACTAAGAGAAAGGGTTTCATGACGTACGCGACAGGTATTTTGCGTTATTCATGTCTTGACCAGTGAATCGTGTTCGTCATACACTGATCCCCTGCTATGCCAATTTTGGTATATGAGAAGTTATAGAGACGACCAGGAGAGCGCCAAGACGTAGGCGGCTAGATAGATAGATAGATAGATAGATAGATAGATAGATAGATAGATAGATAGATAGATAGATAGATAGATAGATAGATAGATACGTAGATAGAAACGGCCAAAGTGCCTGAGGTTCGCTAAGAAATGCTTCGCATTTAAAAATGGATGTGAAGTGCGGAGGTGCAGCGAGCGGCGTTGTGTTAGCCTCGCGGGAACTAACGATGACATCGTATTTTTCTACGAAAAACCAGTTAGTGAAAATTGATTTGCAATATAAAAAAAACTCACTGGGTCCCTTGCGCATTCGCCTAAGACGACTCGAAGATCAAATCCATGCAGTGTGGATATGCAGTGTGGAAACGAAAATGCCTAAAACTGTGGTCTTAACAAGAACTATACCACATTTGAAAAATTGATATCCCAGTTGACAGCCCTTTGAACTCTGTCGAGAATATATTTATATACTTCTCAAATCTATCTAGCAGAACGGGGCAAGGATTGCGATATAAGTGCGAAATCCATGCGCATCGCGCAAGCTACGTCAGCGTAACTAGATATGGCTTCCAAAATATTAAACTAGACTCCACAAAAAGCCATTGAACACCCCCGCCCCTTTCCCCAGAAAAAACAACACTCACACACAAGCCGAACCTACGTCGTACACAAAATGAACCTACGGGTATCGCAACCGTTAGGTTGCGATACCCGTAGGTTCATACCCGTAGGTTCATACCCGTAGGTTCATACCCGTATGTTCATACCCGTAGGTTCATACCCGTAGCCTTCGAGTCATGTCATAAAAAAAATGTCTTTGCATTTCCTTTGAACCTACAGACGAAAGATCACAGAACAAATTTACCGTCGAGGAAATTCGCAGTAAATGAGGGACCATCGCTGCCATCTTTGAATATCGATATTCCAGCGAATGATACAAATAGCTCCCACATCACGACTCCCAATCAATATTTGCCTGGTCGATATTTCGCGGTCGCGACGGCATGTTTCGGTGACCGTCACTTATTTTGCGTGCAAGCTCCAGAAAATTTTGTTTTAAGGCGCATAGACGAAAACATACATTGCTGAACAATACAATGCGGAAGAAGCGTTGTTACGCAATCGGCCACAATGCTCGTTTTTGGGTTACATAAAAAAATGTGTAAAGCGAAAACATTTGACGGCTCAGGGCTAGCTCCAGGGATCACTTGCAGAGAACATCAAAAACATGATGTATTGCACACAGAAGAAGAGAATACGTACAGAGAATAGCTGCTAACGCTGCGTCAGATGATAACGTGAGTACAACTGCGTCCTCCACCATGTCCTGTGCCTTCAAATATATATATATACATATATATATATATATATATATATCATCGAAGCCAGCCTTTCGTTGGGCAAGAACGGCGCCAAGGCCGACACCGCTGGCGTCCGTGTGAACTTCTGTCGGAGCGCTGGGGTCGAAATGCCGTAGGATCGGAGGAGAGGTCAGGAGATGACGCAGCGTATTAAACGCGGCCTCGCAACTTGGTGACCAGGTTGAAAGGTTGTGGTCCGCACGAAGAAGCTTTGTCAAAGGGTCTATGATGGTCGCGAAATTGCGGATGAAGCGGCGAAAGTACGAGCTTAACCCGATGAAGCTGCGAAGTTCTTTCAAGGTCTTTGGCCGCGGGAACTCAGCGACAGCTTGAAGTTTGGATGGATCAGGGAGCACCCCATCTTTTGACACGACATGGCCGAGAATGACTAGCTGCCGAGCTGCAAAGCGACACTTCTTCAAATTGAGCTGGAGGCCCGCGTTGGCGATGCATGTCAGGACGCGTTCAAGTCGAAGTAGATGGGATTGAATGTCCGGTGAAAATATGACAATGTCGTCGAGATAACAAAGGCAGACCTGCCACTTAAATCCGCGTAGAATGTTATCCATCATTCTTTCAAACGTTGCAGGCGCATTGCACAGACCGAAGGGCATGACGGTAAACTCATATAAACCGTCAGGGGTGACGAGCGCAGTCTTCGGGCGGTCTGTCTCAGCCACCGGGACCTGCCAGTATCCGGACCGTAAGTCGATGGACGAGAAGAATTCGGAGCCTTGGAGGCAGTCTAGCGCGTCGTCAATACGTGGTAGAGGATAAACATCCTTACGGGTTATCTTGTTGAGTCGACGGTAGTCTACACAAAACCGAATGGTGCCATCCTTCTTCCTGACCAGCACTACAGGAGAGGCCAAGGGACTGTTCGAAGGTTGTATGACGCCGCGTTTGAGCATGTCACCTACGTGCTCGTCGATGACGCGGCGCTCCGTTGCTGACACACGATACGGCCGTTGGCGCAATGGCGCATGGTCTCCGGTGTCGATGTGGTGGACAACTGTGGAAGTGCGGCCTAAACGAGCTTGTTGTAGGTCGAATGATGTCCGAAAGCGGTTAAGGAGGGCCACAATCTGGGCGTGCTGACTCGTAGTGAGGTTGGGGTCAATGCACCGAGAAAACGTGACTTCACGAGACGGCTCCGCAGGAGTAGCGTTAACGCCGACGGCGTCAACCTCGACAGAAGCCGGGTTGTCAGGCACAGTATAAACAAAGCTTTGGTCAAGTTCGTCAGCATGACCGAGACACTCAGCGTGGTGCAAGGTAGCAGGACAAGAAAACATGTTCACAACATAAAGAGCGCTGACACCCTGTCGAACGGTAAGAAGGGCAAAAGGGAGCAAGAAAGGATGACGGTGAGTAGCAAGCTTCGACGGTGTGAAAAGAACTGTGGAGTCCGAAAATGCAGCGCAGGATACGGGTACAAGGGTGGAAGAGAAAGGAGGAACGTCGGTGTCGCTGGCGACTAACACCCGAGAAGAGGCGCCGGAGGAATCTTCGAAAATGTTGCCGCCGAATGGAGACAGCGAAAGTTCAGCACGGGCGCAATCGATAACGGCATCATGAGATGACAGGAAGTTCCAGCCTAAAATCATGGCATGAGAGCAGCGAGGCAGAACGACAAACTCGATGTGGTACAGGGCATCGTCTATAGAAACCCGGACGGTGCACGCTCCCAATGGGTCAATCGGCTCGGCGTTTGCTGTACGTAGCGAAATCGCAGAAAACGGCGTCGTGACTTTTCTGAGCTTAAGACGAAGCTGGTCAGAAATAACTGACACCGCCGCTCCCGTATCGACAAGCGCATGAACGGCAATACCTTCGGCAAAAACGACAATGACATTGGTCGGGAAAAAATGAGGACTTGCGCAGTTCGCTGATATCGCAGTTCTTGCCTCCGGAACTGCGTCATTCAGTTTTCCTCGTGGACAGCTTCAGGTCGGCGGATGAGGGGAGACAGAGAACGTCGACGAGGGGATGGAGACCGACGAGTACTGTAGCCTCGGGAAGAAGGCGCGGCGTCAAAGTGTGGACCGGCAGGAGCCGAACGGTAAGTGTAGTCCGGACCATTGCTTTGTGGTCGTGCCGAGTCGGAATACCAAGCACGGCGGCGGCAGAATCGTGCTACATGGCCAGCACATCCGCATGAGAAACAGATGGGCCGGTTGTCTTGGGTGCGCCACGAATTGAAAACAGGGGCCGCAGATTCAGCGAGGTATTGCCGACCCGGGTGAAGGGGCTGCGGTGGTGGACCGTAGTTTCTTGGCGTATAGTTTGCGGTCGCGGGTAAAGGTCTAGAGAAGGTGGGCGTAGGTGCGTATTGCACAGCCGCAGACGGCGGCCTCGGCTTGGCGGCGGCTGCAGCGTACGTAAGCGGAGCTGTCACTGGAGCCGGCTGATGAGCAAGTGGTACGATGCCTGCGACTTGTTCGTGTATGACCTGACGGATCTCGGGAGTCAGGAGCGATTCAGACGCTTGGGCGGCTGGCAGAAGAGACAGCTGGCGCGCGACTTCTTCCCGAACAAATTGCTTGACCTGGTCGAGGAACGACGAGTCGGAAGCAACAGCACATGAACTGTTTGTTAAAGCCGAAAGGGTGCCGTCTGGTATTAGAGCTCCTCGTGTGGAAAGCCGTTGTTTGCGCAGTTCTTCGTAGATCTGGCATAGAGTAATCACTTCGTTGACCGTCTGTGGGTTTTTCGCCAAGAGCATTTGGAAGGCGTCGTCCTCTATGCCTTTCAGGATATTCCTTATCTTCTCGTCTTCGGTCATGGACGGGTTAATGCGCCGGCAAATGTCAACTACATCTTCTATGTAGCTGGTGAAGTTTTCACCTTTTTGTTGAGCACGACTGCGCAGCTGTTGCTCAGCCCGAAGCTTGCGGACGGCGGGGCGACCGAATACTTCTTGAAGTCTAGCTTTGAATACTGTCCAGGTGGGAAACTCTGATTCGTGGTTGTGGAACCAAACGTTGGCGACTCCGGAGAGGTAGAAGCTGACGAAGCTGAGTTTATCCGCGTCATTCCATTTATTAGAGACGCTGACTTTGTCGTACAATGACAACCAATAGTCCACGTCTTGATCTTCAGCTCCACTGAAGATGGGAGGGTCTCGTTGGCGTGGCGTACCTGAACAGACGACTGCAGGTGACGCCTGGGGAATAGTGCTCTGCCCAGCATCGTCAGGCATGGTTGGCACGGGAGGGATCGTCCGGTTTCGGAGTTCCAGGTCTGGAAGTACCCCGCACCTCCACCAAATGTCACGAGGCGTTCTGGGTGACCAAGCCCTCAGATGGTAGAGCCGAGCAGCGAGAGATGACAATCGGGACAACACCGAAACGTAGCTTTTATGAATAATCTCGTCGTCGTCTTCTCCTTCCAAGCCAGATCCCCACTACCCATTATTTCCAGTACAATATATATATATATATATATATATATATATATATATATATACACAATATTAATGAGAACTAACAGACAATAATGCCAAGGAAAGTATAGGGGATGTTTTTAGTAATAAATGTAAGGTAATTGTGAAGAAAGAAAAGTGGATATATATATATATATATATATATATATATATATATATATATATATATATATATATATATATATATATATAATGGCATGAACGAACGTACGAATCAGACTATTGTAACGCGGTTGAAATGCAAAATGAATGAGCAGCCGCAAAAGTCTTGGGTCAAACATATTTCGGACGTTGTCCAGGCGTACAATAGCACTCCACATGAAGTAACCCGATATCCACCATCCTACCTGATGTATGGAATAGCTTCATACGATACCATTTTAGACACGCCGATGGAAAGTGTGCAAGAAGCAAGGAAAAGTGCAGTCAAGAACACGCTAGCTTAACATGAGAAGAACAAGATCATCAACGACAAAAAATTCCTACCACAAGATCTTCAACCTGGCGAACTGGTGCTCTACGAAACACTTTGGCATCCAAACAAAGGAAAGCTCAGCTCAGTCATTGAAGGACCTTACACGATCCTTCGTAGAGTGTCTCCTGTGAACTATGAGATAGATCGATGCGTGGCACCGGTAAGCAGAACTACTGTAACGGACGAGACATGGCGTCAGTCAGAACACCAGTTTAATCTAACTCCTCCTCTTCCTTTCCCCGTCAGACACACACACACACACGCACACACACAGATATATATATATATATACAATTACTAAGATGTTAAGGTGCTGCGCAACCAAGATTTTTCGTGGTCATGGTGGTAACATAGCAACGGGCGGGAACGAAATGAAGAAAAGAACACCCATCTATTACAATGTACGTGCATGTCAATGAACCTGAGATGGTTTAAATCACTTGGGAGTGTGTTAGTCCGTTATGCCTCATAGTAATATCGTGATTCTCGCAGAGAAAACCACAGAGTTCAAACGGAAATGGTTTTGCTCGGAATAGCCTCACGACAATGCATAGTTACCTGCGTTTGTCTCCATGCATTGGGGCCTTGAAATTTGCAAATACTGGCATAGAAGGCAGGAGAGACACCATTTCCGATCTTTCTTCAGCGCTCAACAGGAACAATACATGACAGTCCGCCACGAGCTCTGCATTCGGCTGCTAATAACATATATATCAATCATTGTACGCCAACGCTTTATCTGACGTTATAATCGCGTCATAAGTGGCACGCGCGCCGCTGCATCGAATGAAAAGGTCAAGTGCAGGGGCGTCGAGATGTCCGCCTGACTCGTCGCACAAAGAGTGTCATTGATTACTTTTCTGCGATTGGGTATTGTTGCACGTCTCCAATTGTCGCCCTGTATTCTCGAGAAGGAAATTCCTCGTCGGCTATTAACATTCAGCAATCAGGATTCACGCGCGAAAACAATGATATAGATATCAGGTACGCCGAAGTGGGGCACTGCGGGTGATTTTTGACCATGCAGAGTTAATGTGGTTATCACTCGGCCACTCAATTTGTATTTTTCAGCGAAAAGTAGAAGTAGAGGTTCTATTATATACATACATATATATATATATATATATATATATATATATATATATATATATTACAAATGGACTGTAGAAAACTATTTCAGTGCAAAATAAGCCCTAGAAATCGACGACTACGAACCACGCCCACCGCCGGTGGCCGCCATTTTGCGATGGAGTGTGTGGCGTAATGTGCTGCATGAGTGTAAGTCGCTGCAAATCGTTAAGTTGCAACGCCAAGCTGAAGAAATTTTAAATAGATCGATTGAACGAACAGCGGACCACGGAACGAAATCATTCGCCGGAATGCAGACGTCAGCACATCAAGCAGACTGTTACGACATGGCTGTTATATTCAAGCAGATGTTACGACCCTAACAAATGTTATTATACAATGGACGAGTAAACAATGCGTGTACTGTCTATAGCAAGCCGCAAACATTTTAGTTCTTGTGAAGCCGCCGGCCGCAAGCGAAACGCCCGCAGGCCGCGTGTTTGTGAGCCCTGACGTAGAACATACCAACACTTCCTCAATAGGAGGTGTTTCATGTGCGGGCGCAATTGTGGGACTACATTTATTCGTGGTGAAATACGAGCAATTTGCCTCTGTAGCCTTCTTTACATGGCCAAGAAAAGTTGTTCGCCAGTATAGGCACCGGGCGGCCGTCGGAAGGCGCCAGCTACGACTCTCCCGAAAAGCGCCCCAAGCGGCGGCAGGGACAGCACTGGCATGTGAAGCAGACGACGCGGAGCAAGTTCTGCTACTTTCGGCCCGTATTCGCAGAGAAGCGCGGCGTTTCTTTTTGAGCAATTCGAAGCTGCATGCTGTAGCGTTTGTCGCCGAGAGGCAAAGAGAAGCGGCAGCAACAGTGTTCTTTTGAACAATGCACGAAGCGTTCGACTCTCGGACATGTGTTCAGACAACGGGGCCCGTCGTCGGGCTTCAGGCAGACTCCTGCGCAGTCATTTGCGGTCGTGGGCGCGTTTAATGGCCGCCAAGTTATCTAGAAAGAATGACACGGTGTCCCTCTCATGTCCACACCGATGAGCGCTGTCGGAACATCAAACGAGTCAGCTTCTCTGCGTGGTGCTCTGCTTGTAGGCGTTTGTTTTCGTTCGGAGACGGACCAGAAGAGGGGGCACGATGCCTCCTCCCTTTCGGGACTGCAAATGAGGCAGGCCCGATTGTCGACACGATGTAAAATAAGCATCTTTGCATTTTAACTGCCGAATTCGCTGTTCCTCATTATGGTCTTGAGGGCACCATGCGCGAAGGCGAGCCCAGACAGCGCAAGTTGCACTCATGGCGCTGCCAGTGTTTTTGCGCTGCAGTTTCAAAGACTTGACCAGCTGGCGTGCGCGTTTTCGTGCGTCTGCTCTAGAGAAGGGTCTCCGCTTGCACGAAGCAGGTGCACGAAATCACGTGCACGTGCACGACATCACGGAATATAAGGCGACAACGAGTGCAAATAGCGTTGCAAGTGCGCTACGCAGACGAAGCTTAACGCGATAAGCTACGATGTGGAAGCTAGATGTAAGTAGCACCATTTCTATTTTTTAATGCGAAGCATTTCTTAGCGAACCCTAGGCACATTGAGCGTTTCTATATAGGTATCTGTTTATCTAGCCGCCTACGTCTGGGTGCTCTCGTGATCGCCTCCTTAACTTGGTGTAGACCAAGATTGGCATGGGAAGGTAAGCAGATTTGACGAATATGACTCTCTGCTCATGACACGAATAAAGTGAAAATCCTGTCGCGCACGTCGTCAAACCCTTTCCTCCAGACACGTGTAGCATATACCCGTTCACCACGGGCATCGGTGCACGGGTATGCGCCACAGGTGATTGACAGTTTATATCTACCCAGGAACGGCGAGAACAGACATCAGTAATTAAAATGCGAGAGTGTTAAGAAAAACCGACAACGTCAGGTTGTCCCGACCGAATGCAGAGAATAAAAGTAAGGATCTCAGCAGGAATCGAACCCAATGGTTCTGTGTGGCAGTCTGGTATTCTACCACAGAGCCACGCCAGGTCTAGAACATGCTTTGGAAAAAGACCCTATGCAGGCGTAATGTCAGTGCAACATCAGTTGTGGTTGTGGTGCTGGCTATCTAATTTTGTAACAAAGCAATAAACACTAGATATGTACTCCTATGATACAGGCGTCATGTCAGGTTAACGTCTGTTGTTCCAGTGTTTGCTCTGCTTTTATTGAAGTGAATAAACGTTACATTTTTATTCCTATACGATTCAGCAGCTATATTCAGCGTTTCTCGACCCCGGAGGACTACGCAAACGAAAATTACGTATGAGTTCAATAATCGCACCGTAAAGTGCCCTTCACTGCGAAAAATACTGAGTATGTGGCCGTAACCGTGGGTGCGACGTTACGTCAGACCATAAGTTACCCATTGAACGCCAGTGTAGTCGAAGTGCCTGGTATGACCACGATGGGTACAAAACTGCTGCACTTACAAAAACACGTCGATCCACCTCGTAACACTTGGCTCAACACCAAAAAAAGCAGCATAGAACTACGCGCTGACTACTCGCATAGAATATTTAATACCTTGTTATTCTGTCTACACGTGGACATTGTCCCAACATTTGAAAAGGATACCCTGCATCCTATTCAATTTTCGTCTTTCTTTATGCAATGCTTGGCCGATCGCACATGTTGTTCCTCCGGTGTACATCTTGCAAACTCCTGTCCCCGTTTTGCTTTCCTTTTCTTTTCGATGCGTCACCGATTCTAATATTTCAACAGGTATCTTCAGTCTATGTATTTCATGTAGCTTGACGCAACGAGGGCCGTCGTTGGCGGCTTGTGCGCGAACAAGGCCCTCCGCGACGGCGATTGCAGACGGGAACCGATGGAACTTGATCGACTCCCCAGCTTTGTCCACGTTTGCACAACTCGGGCTTGGTTCCCGGGCCTTTCGGCAGCGCAGGACATACAAGCTACGAGAGCACAATGAAGCGCAGCCAATATCCAGCACCCGTCCCCGCAGCAAGCGCCTGCTCCTTTCTCGCACCCTCATGCCATTAGTTCCACGCCTCCACCGAAAGAGGCGCCACCAGTCCAAACTCGCCCCACACCCGGTGCCTATAGCGGGCCTGGTGGTCACGACGCTCGCCTTCGGATCGTGGGGACGCGGGTTCGAATCTCGAATCGCCAAGAAATTTTACCAGGAGAGCAGTTTAGGCCGATCGCCAGACCGTAATTTCTCAACATAAAGTATCGTCATGCTGAACCGGCGCACGCTGTCTTCGTCCTCTTTTCTATGCTTCCGTGTCTTCTTCTGTGTGCAATACATCATGTTCTTGATGTTTCTTTTGTATGCTTAGCGAACGCACAAAGGACGACAAGAAGAGAAAGGACAACCACTACACTTCAACTAATTTTTTAATCGACATGAAGTCCACAATACATTTCTTTGCGCACATGCAGGTGCCACGTTACAAAGTTCATTCCCCAAAAGAAAACAACAAAAAGAAAAGAAATTCTCCGCCGCCTATCGGTACCAACAGTTCGCACGTGGTTTCTTCTTACACAGAGATCCAGTTCTCTTTTCGACAGCGCGATGGACGGAGTGCTGACACATGTGTCACCCGCCTTGAGGTGGTAGTAGTAGTAGTAGTGTCCTCTACTGCATGGCTCATACCAGGGCTGGGCAGAGATACTCGGAAAAGTATTCCGGAATACAGATATCGAAATACATGGACCGGAAGCCTAAAATACAGATACTGAGATACATTTGCCTTTAGCGTAACGGGATATTTCGGAGATACTTTTGCAATATGACGAAAAAGTATTCCGGAATACAGATACTGCAATACAGATACTAGAATACTTCTTTTTTATTTCAAAGATGCTCGTATCCGCAAAGACATAAGTGCAGCATAATGGTGTAAATAAAGTTGCAGTGCATGGAAACTTTCAGTTTATTTGTTTATTACAGTACCCTCAGCGCCATTAAGGCATCACAGAAGGGGAGGGGTAGCTTACAAATTACATAATTAGTAATAATGACATAATTACACATATCAATCGCAATAAAAAAGTACACTATATCACAGCAACAGTAACAAGAATTGGGCACCGAAATCGACATGCTTGGTGACAACTAAATGAGCTATGCTAGAAATAGCATAATCTAAGCAAATTGAGCTTCTGAAGCAGACTGTCTTATAGACAGCGTCAATTCGGCCTCAGCACAAGACTCGGGAAAGAAAAAAGCCTGTCTAGCGCTGCAGACGGGCACAAATTCGTTATAGTGAATAAATACCGCCTTCATAGCCGGATAGCCCTGGAGCGCGGCGACATCTCTTCTAGGGCCATCTAGATACTGAAACACTTCCTCCGTCACGTGGGTTGTTCTGACCGCTCAGAAGTCGGTCCCCATCTTCGGAATCCTCAGCCCTCTGGCCCGGTCGGCGCCGGGTCAGACGACTGCGGATTCTGCTGCCCATATAAGTCGGTCATAATTATATACGCGCAATGCAGCCCAATATGTCGAAACTGCACAATCCAAAAATTGGCTTCCTAAATCACGTTCTTTGGGGGCGAGAGGTGAGAGGGTTCAAGCCCTCCCAAGTCGCTCTGCAAGCTATCTAAACAGACGTGGAATCAGGGACAGTTGCTCAGAGCGCCCATCAGAAACTACAGCAAGCACTCGTCGTCTGGGCCGAAAGGGTCACTCTTCAATAAAGGTGTCACCACCACCGACGCTATACCAGCACCCATTTCAGCAAGCCGCAACAGGCGAAGTCGCCTCCGGCGGTTGGGGAGCCTGGTACCACAAAAGACCGTTTCATGCTTGTGATCAATTAGGAACGCACCCCGAAACGCTGGAGAGGTGGCTGAAAGCGCGACAAGATAGCCATCTTCTAGTCACTTCCGCCGGGACTATGGGAACTGCTTTTAGAAGTGCCGCAGCTTTGAGAACTGAACGCACGCGAAGCATTGCAAAGACTCTGTTCCAAGGCTGTATCTGCGGCGAAGCGGTAATTCCAGGAGGGTGATCCTCGCTCTCATTGGCTAGTTCGATGCAGACGTCACCGCTCCGTATAACATCGCTTTCTGGGGAATCCTAGGGACGGTGCAGCGTCAACCACGAGAGAAATCAAGAGCTCGATTATTCCCTATGAGGCGATGCCAAGTTTTCCCAGTTTACCTACAGTTCCTGCCGATCCCGCAACAAGTGAGCCTCGCGTTCCCCTCTCCCGAGTTAGCGGAGAGCGATCCTTTTTCCTGTCGGACGCTCTCGATGGATGGCAGCGAAAGCGCCGGGGCGCGCGCTAGCACCTCCACGAGACTTGACAAGATCTGCACTTTCTGTGACAAGGCTTTTTCAAATGCGAGCAATTTAAAAAGGCACATAAAAATGTCCATGGAGAAGAGGCCTTGGCAACAGCAAAAACAAAGGAGTAAGCAACCGGAGTAAACAACCGGTTAAACTGTGTCGGGAGCAAGGCGTAACGTATGAAGTCCTTCAAAGTAAACTGGTCATGAAGCACTTGTTATGTCTGTGCATCATCAGATGCACTACCTTAGACATTTTCTATTGCACTGCGCTACGTACTCACGTCTGCAAAATACATATATCGCACATGTCCGCATCTGCCAATAACTTAGACCTAGCACGAGCAAGAGGAATGGCACATACTGAGACAGCGACGGAGCAAGCAAGACAACACACGCTTCGTGTCGACTTGCTTACACCGGCCCTGCCTCGGTGTGAGCTATTCCGCTTGCGTTATGTATGTACACGAACAAGCCCAAGCTACTCTTCTTGCGTACAAGCATTCTACGGGACACTTAAAAATGTGTGCAGCTTCAGCAATACATGAAGGAAAAAAAACGCAAAAAACTTCTCAAACCATTCACGGAAACTACGTAGAGTCAGCACACATGACACCAATGAAAATGCCTCAACCTAGCTGTTGCCAGTACATTTGGTTCATAGGCGCTTTCTCAACATTTAGCACTACACATTGCGTTTTCACACCTCACTTGCCTGTATTTCTTTTGCCAAGAGTCGGTTTCAGTGCTAATGAAGACGTGCTTGAAACGGCCTGCCACGTTTTAAGTGGTAACGAATTAACGCAACTTTACTAGCTCGGAAGCTGTGGACACACGCCCACCTCGTTCATGCCTCTCACACAAACCGATCACGCACCACGCGATTGTACTACGTGTTCCGCGTGTTCGGTGGTTGTACCTAAACCGTCCCTAGACACACTCTCTGCTCCTAGGTGAAGATGTACCTAGATGAGCTATCGCTTTGATCACGTGACTTTATGCCCACGTGACCTGAGGATCGTTCTCCTGCATTTACAGCCTCGCGTATCCGCGCGGGGGTCACGAAGTAATGGTTTGCCACCCGAAAAAAAAAAAACTAGGCGAGCTGCACTGGCCTTGAGAGACATCGACTTTCGTCGGCAGAGGCCGTCAACACTGCCTCCGCGATTCTGACGTCTGCGGCGTCGCGCGCTTTACCACACATGGGCAATTCTGTGCTTGAGGGGAAATCATCGCCGCCCTTTCTGTCGGTGACCGGCGGCGCACCTTTGCTTGTCTTGGCAAAAACAAATGAAAAAAAAACTGTCATACCTCCTTGGAAACACGCGTCAATTCATTTCCAACAAAAAGAAAATGTAACGAGATACCCGTGTCCTGCATTGTATCGCGATACAAGCGATACATCGTAAAAGTATTTCACTACTGAGATACAAATACATTTTTCAAATGTATCTCGATACAGAAATACAGATACTCAAAAGTATCTCGAAATACTATCGCGATACTTGTATCGCGATACTGCCCAGGCCTGGCTCATACCCACTCAGGGAGATTGGCCAAGAAGTTGTCTTACAAAATTTTTTTTAATATTTTGAGTATTGAATGCTGATGCCAATAAAAAGAACAAATAAATAAATAATAGCAATGAATATACAAAAAACACGTACGCATCAATGAAAGAGTGCAATACTAGTTTTTTAAACATACAGATCAGACACTTGAATCATTGTTCCGAATAGGAATTAGAATAAACATAATAAGAAGAAGAAGCACAATAATAATGAAAATAATATCAAAACTTTTTGTCATAATAATACTTATACAAGCGGAAATTTAAAGCCGTATTCGTTTTGTTTCTTGAAGGTAGCTACACACGGCATCAAACGCATTTCTGTGGCTGAAGCCCAGAGTTGAAGCACCGAAGGTAAGCACATTGTCAATTGTGAATTGCATCCCCAGGTTAGCGAATGGGATATCAAGAAGTTTTTCTGAGTAATCTGTATCTGCGACATGATAAAAAGTAGTGCTCTATTGATTCTATTTCTAAACAAAAGTGACATAGGGGCGATACCGCCAGACCAGCCCTGTGTGAATATAGATTTAACGGGGTACACGACATCGTAGTCTAGTTACTAATACTTCCAATTGTCTAGTAGGACACCATTGGATCTTCCACGGAAATTTTAAATGACTAAATTCTGTTCTAGCTGTTATTGATTCTATGGCGTCTGCACGAAGTGAAATTTTCTATATCTAATCGCAGTTATACGGCCACAACAGGAAGCACAGGAAAACTGGGCCATTCAATGCAGCTCGCGCTAGTGAGTCAGCCATTTCATTTAATTCTAATCCAGAGTGGCCAGGCACCCATAATAATGTTAAGAGCTTCAGCTGTGGAGGAATTAGCGTCAGGAACGTCTTTAGGGCAGTTGATTTTGATGAAGCTGTAAGGGACGTGCATACTGACATGGAGTCTGTTATTATTATTGCGCTATGGCGTTCAAATCTAATTTACGCATGGCTAGAATAATTGCCAAGAGTTCAGCTTCAAAAATGGGGTGAAGTCCGGTAGACTAATGAAAATGACCAAGCAAGCGAAGGGGAGTAACTGCCTACTCCTGCCTTTTCGTCTATTACTGAAGCGTCTGTGGCTACTACTTATTTTGTTTCCACGTGTGCAAGGTAATCTTGTAGCCGGTTAATGCCCTGTATCGTTGAAATTTAGGTTTAGGGGGGAAAATCTCATCATATCCTATCTTTAGATTCTGATTGGACATTTGCTGCAGGCACATCTCGAATTTTCACGTTTATCCGGTCTAGCTGCTTCTGAACAAAATAATCTGTGGTGTATGAAAATGTGGCCAATGAGCAAGAAAAAAGGAGTCTTGGTTTTTTATAAAAGCATATTCAGATCGTCTTAACGGATAGCTATAAAATTTTAAAAATGCCTGCACCGTTAGGATGCGGAATCGACAAGGCAATGTTGGCAATCTAGCTTCTCTGGTACATAACATTGTTAGCTACAAACCTAGGAAGCCCTAGACATAATCGCAAGGCTTCTCGCTCCAGCAAAAAGGCTTAATTTTGTAAGCAGGGCCACCTGAGAACAATACACACCCAAATTCTAATATTGGGCGCATGTACATTTTATATATAATCACCATTGTGTCCCTACGTAATCCATACGTCTGCTGCTCAGTCTGCGTAGTATGCCTAAGGCACTTTGTGCCTTAGATGCAATACTTTCTATGTGAGAAGTCCAGTTTAGCTTGCCATTATAATTCCCCAAATATTTAAGCGACTCAACCTGTGGAATGGGCTCTCGTTTATAACATATTGAAATTGAGATGGGGTCTGTTAATGGAAATATTAACAGTGCGCTTTTATTTACATTTAAGGTCATGCAAATTGCCTCTAGCCATATCTCAAGCATATTTATATATGTCTGCAATTTTTTATATAAAGAATGAATGTCACTATCTGCCGCGAAGAATGCAATATCGTCTGCATAAATATATGTTTGCACGTCCTGGCAAGTGGGGATTGAGCTCATTAATATGTTAAATAATACAGGAGACAAGACTGCTTCTTGGGGGACTCCACGAGTCTGTTTAAACTTTGACGATGCGCTTCCATCCTTAAAACAATAAAATTCTCTAGCCTTCAAAAATTCCCTCAGCCATGCAATCATATATTGTGGTAGATTGTGGCTCTGTAAGGCGTCTAAAAATACTGAATGTTCCACACTGTCATATGCTTTGGCTATATCTAGTGTCACTAGAGCAGCGTGTGGCCTTCTTTTTCGAGCAAGTTGAATGCGGCTTTCTAAATCTGCGTGTGCGCACCATATTGAGCACTCTGCTCTAAAACCAATTTGACTTGGATTTAGTACTACGTTTTCTGCCAGCCAGACTGTAATTCTTTTATGTAACACCCTTTCTATGAGTTTTACCATATTCGATGTAAGAGAAATAGGTCGTATATTTTCTATGTTATAGCCTAATCCTGGTCGTTTTTCTATCGGAATTATTTTAGCTAGTTTCCAATCGTATGGTGAATTTCGACATCCTCTACTATTTCCCTCTTGCTCAGTTCCCGCCAACGTACATCACAGAAGTGGTGTCATATAGTGGCGGTTCTAGCGGTTGTCCTGTCTCTTTCTTGTATCCTTTGAGCGTGTTCGCTGGCAATATGGAATCATACAACCAATAACAACTAGCCCAGCTTA